>NC_142106.1:42175000-42457500 GCF_056152115.1 Neolamprologus brichardi | reverse complement strand
TAAGAATTAGAAATTCAAGCTTGAAATGAGCAGATTAGCTCCCCTTTAAGTGTCCGTACATAAACTATTATCTGCTGAGCATGAAGCTCTGCAATGAAGAAGCTTTCAAGGACCATCACACTCTTCAGGTGGTTGGAGTGATACAGTGCAGTCCCAGCATGACAACAACTTAAAAACGGAAGACAAATGCTGTTTAAGCCAGATAAAATCAACGTTCTGGGTAATCAAATGTTCTTAAGAGTAAGGCTGCTATCAGAGGCAGGAATCTAATTTAAAGGCAACACTGTTGGGGTTCAAATCTTGACTAAACGAAGGCAAAAATAGCTCCTTATTGAGTGGGCCACAGCACTTTTCATTAACAGTTTGATCAGCTCACAAAGAGAGACAAGCTCTTTCAGCATGAATCACCTCCCAGTGATTTTCATGACAGCAGAGGCAGAATACTAATAGACTATTTTTCAGCACACATTCAAAGCGGCATTTTCTTGTCCATTCAGGAAGTAGCCATCAGGAACACAACAATAAAGCAACAACAGTGAGTTAAATACAAATGACTGCACTAATTAACAATGAGGCAATCCCTTTTTATGTATGTTCACATTTGCCCACCTCATAAGACTGATTAAATCTTGATGTTAAGTACAAGCGGAGCAGCATAAATCCCTGTTGGGAGCTGTGACACAGTTGTGTTGCTCAGCAGCCAATAGTCACAGCCGTCTGCATCCCCAGAGAGGGTAGGTCCCTCTGCTTCTCTTCTTTCCACTGCCATTGAATGATATATGCGCATGATATTTCCATTTTTTTAAGGCTCGTTGTTTGTGCTTGTTATTGTGATTTAGAAGGTTTTAAATTGTGAAAAAGAAAAAAAGACCTGATCAGCAGTTTTGTAAGTTGCTCAAATCTATCTATAAACTTGCACTGCATTGGGAGGATGCAGAAAACTGGGTAACGAGGCAGTGGATGCTTTATAAAGAGAATTAATTTATTTTCCAAAACTTCTGCGTAGCTGCAGCTGAGTGTGTGGGCTCCAGGTTTATTTATAGACAAGCGTTTTTAGACTCCAGTGTGGGGTGCAGGCAAAAATCATACGCTGAATGTTGCGTAAGATTGGCCGTGGATGCGTGTACAGTATGTAATTGTGTGTGTGACTGTGTGTGTGACTGTGTGTTTGAGGGAGGTAGGATGCAGCTTTGTGGAGGCGACTTACCATCTGTGCAGGAAGTGAAGCAGAGAGAGAGAGAGAGAGAGAGCACAGCACACCTACAAAATGACAAGAAAGACAAGAGCCGGCCCATGTACAGAGACAAAGCAGTGTTCATGTTTGTATATTTGTGCGTGTATGAATGATGTTGGTATTGTTTCCCTCTTAGTACTATGCTCTATTTATAATTCAGGAGGTCATTTCCTGTAACTGAGACAGCCTTGGAGACTCTCGATCGATATTGTGGATCTATTTTCTTGCAGCCAGATCCACTTTTTTTGTTTGTTTTTTTCCCCTCCTGTCTTCGCTCTTAGCGCCAATTCTGTCTCTATCACTCTGTCTCGCTCCATGGGTTGGATGTTGAATGATATGTATGCTTACACAGAGCAAGAAATAATGCAGAAATACACCAAAGCAGCTGATTTTGCAGAGTGTGATTTCCTAATGACGTCATCCATTCTTTTCTGCTGGCAGACACACCTGCCTATGGTAATCTGCACAATTTGTGAAGATAGCTACAAATTCTACATTGGTCTGTTCTTGCCTCATTGTTTTGTCATTGTCCTCCAGCTTCCTTTTCTTTTTTCTACACGATACCGTCACTTCTTTCTTTGTCCTCCAGCATGTCTTTGCTGGGGCCTTGATTCAGATTATTTCACTATTATTAGTTTGGGCCATTGATATATTCTGAACCATTTATCCGGTAACTTGTCTTAAACTTTACTAGGATGTTTTTGTTTGAGGTTGTCTTTTCTGTGCCCAGTGCAAACATTCAAGTCACAAATTACTAGACTGCTGCTACTTTTCTTGAATTGTTTAAATTGTATGCAATACCTAAAATCATGCACAGAAACCCAAGTCCTGCCTCATCCCTAAAACTTCTGCCTGAGCTCAACCTCTAGCTTCAAAATATATAAGATGAGTAAAGTGACTAACAGTTAAATATACAAAATATTTATGGTGGTTTAATCCATATTCAGTCATTTAGAAGTATGGATTCATGAACTGCACCAGAAAGCAGTGACTCTAATTCATACCTAAGTGTGAGCTACTCCCTGTCATGGTCCTGGGTCATGTGACCCAATATTCTGAGTTTCTTGATGATTTTGTTATTCTTTTCAGTCTAGTTTCATTTCAGTTTATCTAGTTACATTCTGTCATGCCTAGGTTACAGTTTTAATTCATGATTTATCAAGCTCCCCATTTGTCTCATCCCTGTGTGAAGTTGTCTGTGTTAAGTCTTCGTGTGTTTATCTGTCATGTTTCATGTCCAAGTTTTCTTTGTTTGTCAAGTTCGAGTCATGTCTGGGTCTCGTTATGTTTCCCGTTTTATTTTGAAGGATCCTTGTGTTTTTTGTTTATAGTATTTAGCTTCACGTCCCCTGGCCTGTCATTATGTTAATTGTTGTCAGCCGTTTTCCCCATGTGATTCCGCTTCCCCTGATCATTCCTTATGTGTACTTAATCCACGTGTTTCTGCTCAGTCGGTGTCAGATCGTCTGTTATCCTCACCTCATCTTTTCATAGTTTCTGTTATTGTGTCAGTGTTTCATAGCCTGCCTAGTTACTCTGTGTTCATAGTTTTTTCATAGAGTGTCATAGTCTTTTTAGTTTACACAGTGTTCATAGTCTCCTTAGTTTTCCCAGTTTCAGTGTTCTGTAATGTTTTTGTCATGCCATCAGCCACAATAAAGGCTCGCTTTATTTTTGGAAACCTAGTTCTGTCTCCACCGTGTCTGCATCTGGTCTACCTCTTCTTCACACCGGCGCACCCCGTCGTGACACTCCCAAATACAAATGTGGTATATGGGAGAGTAACTGTAACTTAACTCTAAGGAGTATTATTATTAAAAAACAACCAAAAATTCAACTACTGCAGCCCACCAGGCTGCATGATGCTGCACTGGTTAGAACTGGCACCTCACAGCAAGAAGCTTCCTGATATGAGCCCCAACTCTGGCCTTTTTGGAATTTACTCTAATTGTCACTCGAGCCATCTTTTAATTTGTTAAGCTTTTTTTTCACTCCATGGCTTCCTGAAACTAAAAGCTATTCAACCAGTTGAATAACTATGCAGGTTTCCTTTGAGTATTCCAGTTTCCTCCTGCAGTCCAGACACATGCATGTTAGATTAACTGATTATTCTACACTGACCATAAAGTGCTTTGAGTCTATATAAGTGTGTTGTTAAAAAAATGACTTGAGTGGGAAAACACTAGATAAATGCAAGTACATTACATTACCACCCTGTGGTGAGTCACAGCAGCTGTGATTTTTCAGCAGCTTTTTTGTTTCCTGGCTCTGCAAAACTCTGAGTGTGAGCATTGTGACAACATGTGACCAATCTGGTCATGTCTTTCTCCATCAGGATGCAGCACTGGGGGTTGAACACCTACCTGTACGGTCCCAAAGATGACCTGAAACATAGACTGCTGTGGAGAGAAGTCTATTCTCCTGAAGAGGAGGGTAAGGACCTCTAACCATAGCAAATTTTCATCCATGGTTTCCTGAAAGCTGTAAAACCAATTTAATCTATTTAAAGGGGAACCACAAGGGTGCAAGTACAATCAGACTATTGATTAATTGTACACTAGTATAGCAGAACTTCTCTGACACATTCTGAAATTTCCCTTTTGGCATTAAATGTGTGTTTCATTGTGATCATAAAGGCATCTACAGTTTTTATGATGTCCATTATATTTTTTGTTGCACCTTTTACTGCGAGAGTCAAGCTGATTTCCACAAGGATACATAAAAAGAGGGGAAGGGAAATGTCAGTACACATTATACCGCAGCTCAGGATTTAGTATGTAATCTTGTCATATAAAAAAAGTGAAAACAAAATATTCAGACATCTTTAATCAGTGTTTAAAAACATTTTTGTCCTGTTTTAAAATTCATATTTAGTATTTTTCACTTTTCTCGTCCTCTCAGGTCAGCTGCGTACTCTCATTGTAGAGGCCCAGTCAAGAGGCCTCAGGTTTGTTTATGCGCTGTCTCCTGGTCAGGACATAGTCTTCTCCTCTTCCTGTGACTTGACTCTACTTAAACGCAAGCTAAGACAGGTAGGCTACACAAGGTCATCTACTACAGAAGTTTCATTGATTTCTGTATTCTTTAAACTCAACCTCATCACTCTGTCCAGGTATCAGACCTGGGTTGCCAGGCATTTGCCATTCTGTTCGATGACATTGATCACTCCATGTGTCAAGCCGACAGCGAGGCCTTCACTTCATTTGCCCACGCTCAGGTCACAGTAACCAATGAGATTTATCGGTTCCTGGGGGAACCGCCTGTCTTCCTGTTCTGCCCTACAGGTAGGCTTGTAGATTGAGGACTTGTTACAGGACTGAAAATTATACAAAAAAAAAATGTAACATGAGCACTTTTTATATTTGCCTCTTCAATAAATATCACTGCTTTTCTCCCTCTCTGTGTAGAGTACTGTGGTTCTCTCTGTTCTCCCAGTGTATCCAAGTCTCCCTACCTGCAGACTGTGGGAGAGGACCTGCTGCCTAACATTACAGTAATATGGACAGGTAAGATGTATATTTGTTATATATATTTTTATTGTGACCCTGTGAACTACAATTTTATTGCTGATTTCATATTATTTTATATTTATAGTACTTGAAGCACTGTCTGTGTTCAGCCATGACAAGTTTTACTCAATCTGTACCACTTGCATATTGCAGATATAATCTTCATTGCTCAGAACAGTGGCTTTTGTTTCACCAGTGAGACCTGCAGCAGGTCTATAGGCCTTAGGTCATGTTGGCAATGGCCCTTGTCCAATTTAAAATAATAGAATTCACTGGTTAGCTAACTTATATGGAGCTCTGACATTGTTATATATGGACAGTATATGCATGTAGTTTACCTGTTTTTTTTCTATGCATTTCCTTAATTGCTTATCTGTTATTGGACTTGATTCTGCTTTCTAGTTGCTGAAAACTCTCACAATTTACTACTACAAAATCCTTCTAAACAGGCGGTGCTGGAAATATGGGGCAGGAAGTCTGTACTGTAGTTCAAAAATGAAAATCAAAAGACCAAATAGGGCACAAAGAAACCAAACTCAGATGAAAGGCTCAAAACATAAGAGATTAGAAACATAAGGGAGTTGCAGCAAGAGCCGGATAGATTGACACTAGAGAGGGAAGGCCTGTAACGTGCAGGTGAAGTCATGTATTTAGGAAGGTGGAAGAAGAAAAACGGGAAAGAAAAAATGCAGAAACTCACATGAGAAACTAACCTTCAAAATGAAGAAGGGAGTAAATCAAAAGAGAGACAGAATGAACTCAGACCTCACCAAAAAAGGGGGGCTGAAGCAGAAGGAACAGAAGGAACACAGAGAAAAACCTTCAAAAACACAAAAGCACCGAAAAGTTTAAGATTCATAATAGAATTTGTAGCTCATTACAAAGCCCATAACGTTAAATGGAACAGAAACAAGTTTGTATTCTAATGATTTAATGTGTTTTGGAGCAGAGCCAGCAGCCCCTCTAGTTTGAATGAGAAACAACCAGTCCCTCCAGGAGGACCAGCTGAACAGGGTCATTACTCTGCATGCCAAACATGCATCAAAGCTTGTAGAAATATTTTAGGTGCGTGTCATTAAAACGTATTGTAAGCACCTTGTAACTCCAGTATTTCACAGTAACATTGTTATCTGACTGTAGGTTTATTTATTTAGCTGTCCTAACGTAAACCTCTTAAATGGAAAATGGTTAACAGATTTTTGAGCACTGGGCTTTCTCTTTCCACAGGCAGTAAGGTCATTTCCAGGAAACTCTCACTGGAATCCCTGGCTGAGGTGGAGTCAGTCCTCCAACGCCCCCCACTTATCTGGGACAATCTGCACGCAAATGACTATGACTCCAGACGCCTGTTTTTGGGGCCCTTTAAGGGTCGAGAGCCTCAGCTTAAGAACCATCTCAGGGGCCTGCTACTTAACCCCAACTGTGAGTTTGAAGCCAACTACATCCCGCTGCACACGCTGGGAAGCTGGCACAGAGCTGGGAAAGAGGATACGAAAGGTGAGGGATCCAACTGAGGGAAGGCAGATGTATGATGAGACAGTCCTGAGTCAATAAACTAATATTGTCTCTGCCAGACCACATCTATGTACAGTTAGTCCCATCGCTTCAGGAGAAATGTTTAATAAGCCCGTGTTGCTTGGCAACTAGCATCATTTTGACCACCAGACAGCCATTGTGTTTGATATTACCTACCAAATAAGCAAAGTTAAAGCTCCATCTGTTGTTCTAAAGTCACTTGTTAAGCTTTCAGCCTACACAGTTTCACCAGCCTCAATCTGCCTTTATTGTAAAAGCTGTTAAAACATTGTGACTTTAAGTCATTTCATTAGTCTTTCTCACACGGTGTATAATAAGTTATGTGTTCGAAGTGTAATGTAAGAATTCCTGTCACGCATCTGCAAAAGTGGGGTGCAGCATCACATGAATTTGATATGTTGTTCATATTCATTGCATCTCATTTAGCATGACAGTAAAATGCATTAGAGCACAAGCACAGTTTTTTTTTTGTCGCGGGGGGAGGGGCGGGGAATTGGATGGATAATTGTCGAAACAGAGAAGCAGTGTAGCGTGTGATGTTCTGAAGACTGGGTGGGGGAGAGGTGATGATTGAGGAATAATTGCACTGTGTGATGGAGGAGGAAATGAGGAGGAGAGAGCCCTCTGTGGAGGAAGAACTGAGCGGTAGGCTGGAGGACAAAAGAGGCTTTCAGAAGAGGAGATGAGAAAATTTTAATTGTTATGGCAGGTTTTGTTGTGCAGACCTGTAAGAATTTCCTTATAGTGTCGTGTAAGCCAATAACCATTACAGAACGAGTATGCAAGGTGTGGCTGTTTTTGGTTGTCAATGCATTGCTGTGTGTCCCCCAGATGAGGAGTGTGAGTACTGTCCTGATAGAGCTCTGTCTGCTGCACTGAAAGACTGGATGGAAGAACTCAACCAACCTTTACAAGCTGGTAAAATATATCTATATATATATCTATATCTATATATCTATCTATCTATATATATATGTATAAACACTGATGAATTATTGCAGTTTATGTTCAGTGTAGTGTTGTTACTCAAACACACAACCTGTGCGTGTTTTTTTTTTCATGATAATTGTAGGCCGGCAGAACACAAGGACAGACCAGCGTGCCTCTGTCCCAACATCTCACTGTAAAACTCCTGACAGATCTGACTGTCCTTCCACCTTCAGAGGAACCTCTACTGTGGCCAAACTCCCAGTCTTCCCCCTGAATTCCAGCTCCCCTCCGTCCTCACCCACTAAAGTCAGTGGGGAGAGGGAAGGACGAGAGTGGGAAAAAAGGAAGTCATACCAGTCTTACCAACCGATCCAGCCACCTCCAGGAACTAAGCCTGGAGCACCAGCGGCTGGAGGACGGGGACAGAAAGCCCAGGTTCGTGGGCTCTGCGGTGGGAAAGGTCTGCTAAGTGAGTCGCAGGTGCGGCTGCTGGTTGGTCTTCATTATCTCCCTCACGAGCACGGCCCATCAGCCCAGAAGCTACTGCAGGATCTGACCTGGCTGAAAACAAACTGCCAGCTGGTCAGTGCTAACAGCAAGAAGGCAGCACCTCAAAAGGTCGGTGAGGATTATGAGGGGAGTTTTTGTTGAGGTACTTGGATTGGTTGTGTACGTTACACGTGAGAAAGAACAACATAATGTTTTTTTTTTATTATGTCCTCAGGTTGATGAATGGCGTGGGCGGGCCTCCAGGTTTCTTTCTCTGTGTGAAGACATAGCGCAGCTCCACTGCAGTGTCGTGGGTGGGAACAACAGGGCTGTGCTCTATGACCTTTACCCTTATGTGTGGGACTTGAGGAACACAGCTCTGGTGGCAAAGGCATTTATATGCTGGCTTGGTAAGGACAGAAGCAATATACTGCTATACTATCAGTGTGACACACTGGACTCTGCACTGGTTTGATCTTCCCTGCTGTACGAGAATGTGCCATGAGAATGAGGCCATTTAAGTACATTGAACTCATATTATCACATTCAAGAAACACCAAAATGGTGCGTTGTCCTGCTGGAAGCAGCTGTCAGAAGACGTATCACTGTGGCCATAAATGGATGGACATGGTTAATAACAATACTCAGGCAGACTGTGCCATTTAAATAGGAAAAAACTTCCCCACATTCTTACACTAAGGCTACCAGATAATGCAGGATCCTTCCTTTCATTTTGTTTACACCAAATTCTGACTGTAACATTGGAATATTGTAGGAGAAATCAACTCATCAGACCAGGCAATAGTTTAACAATCTTTTATTTGTCCAAGTTTGAACTGAAGCTGTACTTTCCTGTTCTAAGCAGACAGGAGTGCTTCAAGGCATGGCACGTAAATCACTTAAAATCACTTAAAATCACTTAAACTTAAATTTGTGAGCTGATCAGATATTTGTGTTAATGAACTGAGACAAGCTTAGCTGAAGGAAGTGGACAGGGAGTTATCTATATATAGACAGATAAATAGATAGCTATAGATAGATATAGATGTAGAACGGCAGAATGTTCACTCCTGTTTCTTGCTTTAAGGTATTAAAGGAGGAAGTTATTTGTCGCTCACGTTCAAACAAGTTTCCACTGAAATTCTGTGCTGTTACAGCTATCCCACAGCAATTGTGCCACGTGTGAGGTGCAGTTGTTACACAATGTATTTCACTTGAACTTGAGAAAGTACAGACGCTTGCGAAGTGTTTTGTCCGGATGTGGTGATTAGGTTAAGTTAATTAAAGAATACTAGATAAATAAATATTACAGTGCTACTGTACAGTAGCAGAACAGAGTATAATAGCATAGTAGAAGTATACCACTTGGTCCTAGTATACTAGAAGCACGCTGCAGCATATAGTTTACCATGCTATTGAACTGATGTTATATTGAGAAGCTGTGTAGTATTATAGTGCTATAGTGTAAGAGCTCAACATAATATTCTGCTGTAGAATACAATAATAGTATACTATAGTATTGTATAATATTGCATGTAACAGATTACTATTGTTTTGTGTATCCAATAATAATTTATCTACTGTCCAGTTGTAAGATTACTATTTTAGTAGTATGCCCTATAGTCTCTGCTCTATTATTTATAGCATTATCTATGTGTATGTAGCACATACTATATACTGTACTGTATTCAGTACTTATGTTAAGAGAGGACACTGGTGGAATCAGTGGTTTTGTAGATTATTGCCAGTCATTGTCTGTGGCTCATTTTTCTCTTACGCTCAAACGTGCCCATTTACTCACTCACTCAGATGGACGAGTGTTGAGTGACAGCTCTGCCCTCGGCTCCTGGAGGAACTGCTTCCAATGTGAGTAAGCCTGATCTCTCATGGTCTTTAAACTTTTTGTATCTGCGCCTGAAAAAAATTACTACAAAATTCAGTCTGAGCTTCTCAGCTCGAGCTCAGTGGAGCCCAGCTGATAGGGAGGACTGAATTTTTTATGACAAGTTCATTTCAGCGAGCGTCTCTTGTGGTGCTGTAATGCTGTAAAGCTCTACAGTTTTATGCTCGACATAAAATTTTCAAGCTGCGCGATCATTGTCCATGTGCACTGGTAACTTTTCTGGTATTTCACTGGCCCTGAACATGTGATGTAGCCTGTCACATATGATTGTTTTTTTCTGTGTTAGGGTGTGGGAAGACCACGGGAGCGGACCAATTGGGAGTAGAGTCTGAGCCGTGGGCGTTCAAGGGGGGTGTGTCAGGGGAGGTGCAGGTAGTGTGTTATATTTCAGATGCCATTCGTGATGTATCTCTTCTTAAATTCTTGATAATATTTTACTCTGCTCTATCAAGTCAAGCCCCCTAAAGCTGCCTAATGTGTGTGTTTTTTTCCCCCCATGTGGTGTGCAGATGCTTCTCCCAGTAGGGAGCAGCAGTGAACTTTTTACTCATCCTCCTCCTCTCTTCCCTACTACTCGCCTCTACAACATCAGGCCCTACCACAGCAAAGACAAGGTAGTCTCACCCACACACAGAAACTCTTGATATAACACAACTGGCAAAGAGGTTAAACAAAAGGGGAATTGGAAAGTCATGTGTTAGCTTTTACAGTTGCATTAAACAACCAGGGAGCAAACCAGTAGATCATGTAGGTGCAACATTTATGGAACTTTCAGGTGGAAATTTAAATTGTTAAAAGTTGTAGATTTTTAGTTCAACATTTAAACATTGGTGTGGGAAGACACATGGTTTAATGGTTGTGTACTTAGGTGGAGCTGTATCGAATGGTCCGCCAACTTCACCTGAGGACACAGGGTGGGCCAGAGTCTAGTGCTGCTCATCCAGATGTCATAGGAGACAGGTGTGTCTGCGTGTGAGAGAGAAAAGAAACCCAATCAGGAAGTGTGCAACGATTTGTCAAATACTGTATCAAATCAATAACACTTGATTTCACTCTCTTAGATGTCTTGGACCATGCCTAGCTTTGTGCCCCGAGTACAGCTTCATCTTGGAGGATGAGCTGGGCGTTTGCGGCTGCGTGTTAGGCATCTTGGATGTGCGCTCCTTTGCCAAGCGGTGCCAGGCCAGCTGGATACCCGCCATGAGGGACAAATACCCACCAAAAATGAACGGCACACATCCAAACACCCAGGTGAATACGTGGGTTTTACCCTCTCACAAGAAGTCAGTTAAACCTCTCTTTTTGGTTGACACCCTATGCTGAAACATTAATGCTCACAGAGTACACAAAGCTATAAACATACCCGACAGACCAGTTTTACATTACGCACATTAACTTAAGACTTATGAGTACCTGTTGTCACACCATCTGGATTCCTCTGTGCAGGATAATAACTCGCTGGGAGTTAGGTGGAACACTTAGGTAGACAGAGACAATAACACACACACACACACACACACACACACACACACACACACACACACACACACACACACACACACACACACACACACACACACACACACACACACACACAGACTGCATTTAATGATTTAATTTAGTATGTGTCTAAGGGCCACCTGCAGTGTTCTGTATCAGCGGGTTAGTGTGTAAACTTGCGAACAGTGCATTCAGATTTACCAGCTGCTGCCATGTGAATGTGACTAATTGTTAATAAAAAGAGAAATGCAGAAATATGGCAAATATGGGGAAGGTAAGGATTTAAGTGCTTTGTATTTTAAATGGTTATTGAGAACTGAAGTACAGTAGCGCACACGGCTGATGTTGTTTTTGCTTATCATCACTGTTCAGTGATCTCTGGCAAAGAGCTAAGCATAAATGGTGGTGAGCAGCAGGCAGAGTCAAACTCTGACATGTGTGGAGGATTCATTTAGCCACTCTGTGCGTCACAGAGCAAACTGACAGCTATGCTGTGGATCATTCACACTTCAGCAGGCAGCCACAGGTGCAGACAAATTTAAAGTTTACCAGCTGAAAGCTTTCGTCACATGCAAACTGGCTAGGGAACAAAAGTGTTCGATCTAGGAATCCATCGGTTAGTCTGCTCAATTGGGAGGGCTGGCACCTTAAGAGGCTTCCAGTGTAGCCAGTAGATATCCACGCCAGCGCCTCCAGTTCCATCTACTGGTCAGTGTTTACAAATGCAGCAAAATGAAAACAAAGAAAAAAAGATTGTCAAAATCTTGGTTTTAAGCTTGCATTTCTGCAAATGCAATCCATCTTTTTCTCTCCACAGGGACTGTTTACTAACATTCAGCCATAGTATGCTCAAATTTGATTGGTCAGGAATACAAGTGGGTTACAAATGGGTTAAAGAATCTACCAAAAAAGGTCTCCCTCATCGACTGATGCTACATATTCATAAGTATTTATCTGTTTATAGAGAACATTTAATTATTTTCCCCTGTTTTGTGTCACATAGTTACATATTACTGGTATGTTATACAAATAGCTGCTTATTACATTACCTCACTTGAAATCTAGTTGCTGTTAGCTAACTCAGTTCCAAGAAAAATGCTTATCAGCTTCTGAGACAGGAAGTACATTAGAGTCATCCCAGAAGTCTTTGCATATAAATATAAAAGCTGCTGATCAAGGAGTGTCTGCTGGGGTCACCAGGAAGTAATTGTACACTTAAAATGTAGCATCAGCAAATCTTAATTTGTAATGATAATTAGTGTTTTACTGTGTGTTTGTATTCATTTTAAGGTTTTAAGGTTGCTGGGTAACTGGAAACGAGTCTGGTACCAAACGTGCCTAATTGGTAACATCTAGTGGCAGCTGGAGGAAGAACAATCTTCTGCAACATGTGAAAGTGCATCTGTGTCTCTGCTCTCCTTTGTGCAGGACCTGATTCAGCTGATGGAGGAGGATCAGGGCGAGTACCCAGACTCGCTGCTCTACCACTTTCCCTCGCAGTTGCGACTGGACGCCCTGCCCGAGCTGGTGGACATCAGCATCAGCCGCACCCTGCTCACCGCCCTCCTCACTGCGCTAAAGGCCAATGGTGAGCTCCACGTGTGTGTTTGCGAGTGTGTCTTTTGTTAAATAAAATTCTGCTGCATATATTAGCATGAATCCGTATGCGCTTATACCCACAAGGATAAGTAAAAGGATTAGAAGATGAGAAAAGAGCAGAAAAGACATGTGGAGGGTGGAAGAATACTCCAATAATGCAAGAAGGGTTTAAGGGAAAAGCTACCTGTAGTTGTTTTCACACCATTAAATATGAGTTATTAGTTGTAATTGCTGATTATGTTGCTTCTTTAGACTGTGTAAAGGGATTTTGTTATGTAATTCTGTTATTTATATGTTGCTTGTATATTTGTATGATTTATTCTTGGAGAAAAACTGATCTGTCAATGACTGCCTCTTTGCTTTGCGATTTTTGTGCCGTGTGTGTGTGTCTAGGTTCTCAGGGTGTGTTCTGTGAGGTGCAGCCAACAGACCGTCAGAGGCTGGAGTTCTTGACTAAACTGGGCTTCCTGGAGATCCTCAGGGGAGAAGCCAGAAGCAGAGAGGGGGTGGTGCTGGGACGGCTGCTGTGAACATAGAACACACAAAACACTCACATAAGCATTCACATGATCTCACACACACAGCCACACAAACACACACACACACACACCACGACAAACAACAAAGACATTTGCACTGATGTGGTAGATACACAAAGGCACTTATGCACAGAGAGGTGTTAGAAATGCAGTGTGCACGGCACAGACATAAACAACTGTGCTTTGCCAAGAAGTGAGGTCCATATTTTTCTCCATCAAGAGAAGAAACCTTATTTTGAGTGACAATTCTGGATTCCTTTGAGTCTGTGTGGCAGTAATGGGGATCAACCCAGAGCTTTTGGAGGGATTTACAAAATATAAAATAAGCTTAAAGTTTAAACCTTTAGCAGGGCTGTGCTAATCTTTCTCAGATTCCATCCACGACTGAGGATTAGAAGATTTCTCAAAGAAAGTGAGCAACAGAAGAGTTTGAGATTGTAGCGGAGTGCTCGATTCAAGCAGCTCTGTGGGCCGTAGGTCTTTTCATCATACATGTATGCATCTTTTTTTAAAGCTGGAATAATCAGTGTTATTGAGTTTTTTAGTACTTTTTCTTATTTGCTTATTTTTGCGGCGTTTTAAGCTGACAACACTACTAGTTTGATTTATTTGCACCACTTTCATCAGGTTAATTTCCTGAAATTGCAGCCAGGCATTGTTGACAAAAAAAGAAACCTCTTTGTACTCTACCTGCTCTCTGTCCAAAGACTAATGCGTCCAATTATTTCTTAAATATAGCCATAGTCATTTTTTGGGAGTCATGGGCTTAGGAGTGCTGATTTCATTGCCAGACTCTTCTACACATGTAATTAGCTACAGAGGATCCTATTTAAGCTTCTATAGCTTGCCCAGAGTTGCTGTGCATACAAAACACTTTGCACACTACCTCCACCCTAGCTCCTCCTTTCAGCTTGTGTCTGGCATAATTAGTACCATATCTGTGGTCTTGGTGATGCTTTTCCTGCCTTACATTTTCCATGTGTACACCCGAAAAAGGCAAGAAAGTCCCAGAAACAAGCCATGCTGCCCAACGTAAGTTACTGCAGATGGAAATAACTGTGTTCTTTTGTATAAAGTGGTCCAGACTGAGGTGATATTTAATGTAATGACCGAGCTTGGTGCTGGTAGGCAGATGTTGTCAGCTTTGGACTGAGCTAGACGTGCCTGTCTCCCTGCTTCCAGCGTGCTAAACTAGCCGTAGCTTCATATTAACCACTCACGGAGCGTGTTGTCAATCTTCAAACTACTTCTAAGTCAAGATGAAATAATCCTTTACAAAACCTGCCCAGGGAAACGCTTCTGTGGCTAACCTAGCGTCCTCCTCTCTTCGCTTTGTTTATAAATGGTCGTTTTCTTTTTCCTGTTTAAATTTAGGATGTTTTCCAGTGCCTGTCCTGCTGGTTTAAAAAGTATGCTAACATCAAATCAGAACTAGGCTGGCATCACTGTTTACACTCGCTTAGATTAGATGAATGTTTACGTGCATGAAGAACAAAAAACTGTGTGGCTGTTCAGAGAATAGGGACACAAACAAATACCATTGTACTGGCATGCTTGAACATACATGATTTTTTGTGGACAGCCATTGTAGCTGTTATGACGTAGGAACAAAACAAGAAAATGCAAACGCATGCGTGCTAAAATTCATTAGAAACACAGTAACACACACTCAGACACATACACAATCTAAAGTTTACACATATTTGAGTTAGATATAACTGATACTTCTCCCTCATTTGACAATTTATACAGCTGTCAGATCTTACAGACATTGTCAGTGTGTAAAAACCGCTACACACTGGCCTAGGTGGTGGTACGTGTGTATATTTTGTATGAGATGTATGCATGTGTGAGTGAGTGCCAAAAAAAAAAAAAACAAACCAAGACAGCTTTGTGGTTCTGCCTCTATTCTAAACAGCAGTGAACACAGGTCTGTCTCATCATTACATAGATGTTGTTTCTACAACTTTCTATGACTATTAGTAAAATACAATTATTGCTTTTCCAGGACTGTTACTGCAACTGGCCAATCATGTTGTTGTGATGTCATAGCTTAAAGACTTATGAAAAGGTGGTTAGGAAGTCAGACAAAAGCGCAGAGAGCCAGAGAAAGGAGAAAGATAAAGGGCACGTTATGGTGCTTCACTGTGTTAACCACAGGACTTTCACCCAGGACTCTGGGGTTTATGTTGCACATGAAACCAAAAGCCATTGATAAATCACCATCGTTTGACTAAGCGGCCCACCCTCTTCATTTTTTAAAGTTAAGTTAGAATTATGCAATTAAACAGTTTGAGAAAATGTTGGAGTTATCAAAACATTAACCAGATGTTGGAAAGCCTTTCAAAAAGCCCTGAAGGTGTCACTTCATGACACCACAAGATTGTGATTGGTCAGCAGTGGTGGGCCTGAAGCAGCGTCATGTATAATGTTCCACGTACAGTTGGTGATTTCCAGCTGTGCGATTAACACACACACACACACACTTGTGCCCGTGTGCACATACAAACACAAACACACACACTCATTCTAAAAAAAGCACAATGACACTCACAATCAAATCTTCAACTTAAAGTATGTAGAACTATGAATGTTCTTTTTTTGTAATGCAGCTTAAGAAGACGCAACTACTGTTTGTGCAGGTATTTATATTTCTACTTTTTTTAACTATTATGCTCGATCAATCACAGACTGAAAGGCACTTTTGTAAGTTTCTTCTTCTTACCAGCTTCATCAGCATTGTCTGTTAAGTACTTCATGTAGTCCCAGATCTGATAATTGTGTAGAAGAGAAAAAAAGGCAGCAAAATATGCATGATGTAGAGGAAATCTTTAGAGAAGATGTCACATTGTTTCTTGCAGAACGCTGTTGTTTCACCTTTATGGAAATTCAGTGTTATTATTATTTTTTTCTAATTTAAAAGTGCGTGTGTGAATGTAGGCGTGCGTGTTTGGGGTGATGATGGGAAATATATGTACGTGAACAATCTACACAGGCAACATGGAGCACTGTGAGAAAAGAAAGCGTAGTAAACCACAATGTTTTTGATTTGGGAGAATTTTTAACAAGTGTCATGAGAATAATAGTAATAATAATAATGATAAAAGTAATAATAAAAGCAGTTGCCTTTAAATTCCAGGCCTACGCAGCTGACCACAGTTAAATTCAGCGTCTCATTATCCAGTTTCCTGCCTGCATTGAGCAACATGTATGGTCTGTGTTTACAGTGAGTTCCAGTGGAGTGCTGTTGTATGTCTATGCAGGGTAATGAACGAGTTGGAAAAAAAAAACCTACCAAAAAAACAAAAAACAAACTAGAATTCAGTCTGTGTTTTTATTGACAATAACAGTAAAACTGTCATAAAAAAAAACAATGATTTTATTGACTTGTTGATTTTCATGCTTATTAAAAGAGGTTTTCTTTCCCTTTAAAGTGCCTGTTTCTGTCGGCTTTGTGTGTCATTTGAGGAAAATAATACAGGGGGCTAATCAGAGTGGAATATTTGACATATTTAATAGAAATGGTCAGGTTTGAATACAATACAACTGAACAATTCACTACTGTGCCTTAATTGCCACACTGTGGGCAAAATATAGAATGAACTCCTCCTTAAAGTGTTCAGTAAAGTGTTCACCATCTTTAACAGGCCTATGCTGACATGAGAATGTTTACCTAAAACTTTTATGGTCTACTCCATCCAGCTAACAACATGACAGTCCAGATACTGTACTGCGTACACAGGTGCATGTCTATCCTCACGCTACACATCTGCGCTCTCCCTTTCTTCGGTGTTTCCAGCTTCCCATTGGCTTCGCAACTGCAGGTTGCGTTCAGGAGCTCTCACTTGACCAATCGGGATGCGGTACGCTGCTAAACTGCCGGTCAACAGCAACATTAGTGTGGCCACCAGAGTAGCTGCCCAGCTGCATGCTGGCAGACCAACCTTGGCAGAAAAAAGAGAGAGGATCTTTAATAATGAATAAGACTGAAGTGAGACAAAATTTCATGTCCACTGCTTTTGGAAATTCTCCTTCTATATATATGCAAGCTTTTAGGACACTGAATCCAAGTACAGGGATCGTGTATCTATTGTAACTACTTATTTGAAAGTTATAGTTATTTTAGTTACATTTGGTGGCTCCTGTAAACACATCTAAGGCTAAAGAAAGTGATTTAAATTTCACAATCTAGTTCCAATCAATTTGAAAGCTATATACTACTTTGGAAGAATTGGAAGTTCTACAGAGTATAAAACATAAGAAGCCAAGCTTGCAAGCTTGGGATCAGAAATGTGAAAAGGTTTGTGAAAGGCCTCTGTGTGTACTCACAGTTCCCATCAAATTGCTCAAAGCAATGTCAGCATATGCAGAGAAGAAGGCTGTGGATGGGAGAAAAACAAAAGATTAGGTCAAATATATCCTCCACATATTCACTCCCTATCACTCTCCAGGTTTCTGTCTCACATACTGCTCTGTGGTATTTAGTTGCACTTTCTCCTGACAGTAGACACAGTACCAGCTCCACGTAAGGCCAATTTAGCTAATGTGAGCAGACTAGGTCCCTTTTCAGAGAGGTCAGTACCACTTTTTGCCTGAGCTGCAATTTGATTCTGTATTCATGTGTTAAAGGTTTGAAAAGGAAACACATTCTGAATAGAAAGATAATCTGTCTATTCAGAATGCCTTTCCAGCTTATAACTGACACAATTAGAAATAATTGTTCAGTGTAATTACAGCTATTCAGCATGAAGGAGAGGAAAAAAGGAGAGGAGCAGTAATAAGTAGAGGGATAATGTAGAAAAGGGGGAAATAAACTGAATTAATGACAGGAAAGCAGAAGTAGTGTATGTACATAAATGGAGTGACTGTGGGTTAAATAAGCTGTTTATTTCATATGTATGTGGTCATTAATGGAGACATGCCATATTCTTCTTAAGGAGGGATGATTCAACATCAGAATGATCAACAAAAGAATTCATTTAGTGATGATTCACTGAGAAGAGGTGTGATGGAGTAAGTGACATTTTGATGAGTCAAAGGATATCAGCACATTGAGCAAATTACATAAATGCACAAAAAAGAGGCCTTTCATTCAAACGGGTGAATATCTCAGAGACCCATGTAAATGGGTATTGTTTGTTTGACCTCAATTTTCTCTCAAAGTAAGTTGGTTGCTGTGAGTATTACATATTACTATCAGGTTTTTGACACATAAAAACTTTTTACCCACATTCTCAAGATAAATAAAAAAATAAATACATTTGACTGCTTTAACCCAGGGTGGGCGACTCCAGGCCTCAAGGGCCGGTGTCCTGCAGGTTTTAGATCTCACCCTGGGTCAACACACCTGAACCAAATGATTATTTCATTACCAGGCCTCTGGAGAACTTCAAGACATGTTGAGGTCATTTAGCCATTTAAATCAGCCGTGTTGGGTCAAGGATACATCTAAAACCTACAGGAGACCGGCCCTTGAGGCCTGGAGTTGCCCTCCCCTGTTTTAAAGGGTTAAAGCTAAGTAACAGCCCACTTCAATGCTTCAGCACCATGGACAGAGGCAACGGGAAGCTTACATTTAGACCAGTAATAAAACTTTTGTTGCCCTCCAGTGGCATATTTAAGTACTGAGACTCACAATTACACAAGCAAAAAGATTGTTTTGCTGTTTTATTAATTCTGTAAGACAAATACAAGGAAGGTCACTTCATTTCAAGCACATATTATTTTAACAATGGGAAACAATATGGTTGTATTGTTGTTGAAAGCCATTTTAAGCTGTTCTCTTATTTAAAAGGCGTCACCACAGCAGGTAACTCCACATATTCCATTTGTCAAATTTCTTGCACCACATTCCTGATACCCAAGGTACTTGTTTGGTAGGGCGCTTTTTCTAAGGCGACAGCTATTGTGCGTATTAGAGTATACACAATGGCTAGAGAAGAGCATCCCCCAGAATAAATTTGTACTTAAATGCCATCTTACATCATTTGTTATGTAACTACAGCGTCATTTAACTGCCATTAGATACTTGAGACAACAGATAATAACTGTGCCTGTGTGTGTCTGTGTGTTTGTGTTACCACTGGCGATAGCAAAGAGGTGCGTCCACAAGCTGAAGATAAAGAATCCTCCAACAGCCATGCAGCCCAGAGCTCCATTAAACCCTGACAGACCTGAGTACAGAGATTCATGACGCACTGCCATGGACAAACCTGCCACACACATACACACAATGAGAGCCAATGAATGAGTCACACTTGTTCACAGATATGGTAATAACACAAGTGGAAATACACAAATAACAATTAATTACTGTATCCATCACTGACAAACTGAAGTACTAAATAACTGTCCATGTGGTGGTGCTACATGCACACTATTGTGTGGCTGCTCTCAGTGCAACGTGTAATTTGCGTGTAACCTAATAAGGACATTTTAATGTTTCCTGGCTGCTACTTCAAATCGACACACAGGAAGAGACAAAAACTGGTCCAGAGTAGAATAGAATAGAATTGGCCTTTATAGTCATTGTACATGTATAATGAAATTGTGGGTGCTCCACAGCAATAAAATATAAATAGTGGACAGCAAGAATATATATACAATCAAGATACAAAAATAAGAGAAAAGCACAGATTAGAGAACAAATGTTACTAAATATCAACATTTCACTGAAGCTCCTAGAAGAGCAGTTAGTATTTTAAAGTCTTGTGTGACTGGGTTTACAGAATATGATGCATCACTAAGGTAACCGCTGTCAATTTGCCTGCTTTGTCTATTGTATTCCAGAATATTGCAGGTTGAATTGAGCCTATTACATTTTCTTAACACTTAACATATCAGTGACATGCCGTTTTAGATTTGAAACAGAGAATAACATTCAAATCTTCATCACAAGAGATTAATTCATTCTGAGTTTGATGTCAAAGAGGCAGGTGGATTAAGACAAGGTCAATGCCTTGCCTCTGACTCACGTGCACACGAGATATCCACAACAGTGTGACGCTGAAACTAAAAGCAAACTGCACAGGGGGCATGCTGACCCAGATAAATCTCTGCAGGGCCAAAAGCACTGACATTTTTTCTCCCTCACCTCCGGCACCAGCTGCACAATGTCTCTCAACCTTCACGAGAGAGAATAACAATTTCAATACAATGAAGTAAGAACACGTAGAGCCACTGAGTTCATCTGCAAAGGCCAACAAGTTTTTTTTTTCCAGAATCAGTGAGCATGACAGTTAACATTTCTCTGAAATATTTAACCTTTGTTGAAATGTAAAAAAAAAAAGAAAAAAGTATTGCAACACAGTGTTGTGGCGCACAATCCACTGACTGGTTGAAGCTTGTCAAGGTTCAAGGTTCAAGGTTCTTTATTTCTCACATGCATAGTTATACAAGTATAACACACAGTGAAATGTAACCTGACACGCTCCTCAACATGTGCAAAAATGCACCCAATATATAGTATATACATTGGGTGAATGTGCAGTAGTAGCAGCAAGCAGGTGAATTCTGTACATTAATATGAATAGACATCTGACTATTTTACAGAATAGACAATATAAACATATTTAAAATTAAAGGAATTTGGAATGTACATTGTGCCTGGGTTTAGAGTGTTTGGAAGAGAGTCCTGTCTCAGTCAATTATAGATGATGTGAGAGGGCGGGTGTGTGTGTGTTTAGGGCCTAGATGGCTTGGGGATAGAAGCTCCTCTTGAGTCTCTCTGTCCTTGCCCGGATGATGCGGAACCTTCTACCAGATTGCAGAAGTTGGAACAGTTTGTTGCCAGGATGGGACGGGTCCTTCAGTATCTGTGCTGCTCTGGTCCGGCATCTCCTGGTGTAGGTTTTCTATGTGGAGTTTGATTGTTCCCTCTCTGTGGGTGTGGGTTCTCTTCGTGTACCCCGGAATATGAGTGTGAATAGTTGTCTGTTTGTGTTAGTTCTGCAATAGCTTGGTCACCTGTACTTGGTGTACCCCACCTCTCGCCCTGGGATAACCTCAGCCCACCTGTAACCCTGAATCAGATAAGAGGAAGGCAACAGATGGAGCTGGATGGATGCATCTTCAACCTTACATTTGGAGCAGATCTGACCTTTTGGAAAAGTTTTTGTGTTAGATTGTTTCCTGATTGATTATTTAATCAATTTATTTTTGCTCCATTGTCATACACCTAATTTGCAATGGCTGCATGTTCACTTCCCTCATGTAGGTAAACACCTTTTAATGTAATGCATCCCAATCCATCAGCAGAATGCCAGCAATTGCTAATTAGTATGTCAGGAGAAATTCTAATTACAGTATTGGACATATTCAAATGTTGACCTGTTGTAGATTGCAGATTAATAGTTAGGACACAATCAAAATAATTAATATTCATTTCAAGGACATACCAATATCAGCTTTCATGGCAATCTATCATGTACTTGTTAATAACAAGATTAACCTGTAAGTCATTAGGACACATTATGCCCAAATTATGTTCATCAATGTGAAAAATAGCGTGATAATCCATCCAGCTTCTGAAATATTTGCATTCCAAGAGCCGCACCAATATTGTGTCTAATCCCCAGTGCCTTCCCTCAGATCTAATGCAAGTGACTATATACTCTGGAGAAAAAGAGTGCATATTGCTAAGTTGTTAGTAAATGGGCATCACGTAGCTCATAAGATTCAGCACGAGCCCTGTAGTAGGAGTGATGGATTTTTAACTGTCTGGATATGTCGAATATTATAAAATAAATAACTGAACACGGTCTGGTTGTGAGGCGTGACCGTTTAATCCTCCATTTGCTCTTTTTATAAATCATTTACACACATGTGCACTAAGTTGGATGAGCTCTACTTTGCTAAGTACATTTTTTTTTTATCTTTCAGACCCAGTAGAAACTCTTTAATGACTGAAAATGAAAGATATACACAGTGTAAATGCATGGCGACTGTGCGTGCTCGCTGGTTTCACAGACTGTATTTTACAAGGAACTATCAATTTCGGTGGCTCGTCTGTAGATTAATAACCCTCAGGCAGTGCTGTGATTGATTTCCTTATTACAAGGCATTGGCAGCAGCAGTTTGGCAGTCTGGACCTGAAGCAGACTGACCACACCCCTGTGGTGCTTCCTTACTCTGTGTCTGCTAGACTACTGGCTTCCACTCCCGTTTGCTTTTTCTCTTTTTACAGCCACCTCCTTCAGCAGCTGCTCGTTAAACGCTGCACTCCCCTCTTGTCTCTGCTTCCTTTCACACTCTCCATCTTTTATTCCAACCATTTTCTTTTGTTTCTCACATGCAGTACTTTTCCCTTCATTGTTTCCTACATCACTCCTCCTTTTCCCACTTGGTCTCTTTCTACACCATTAAAGACTAATAGCTTTGATGGAGAAAGTCCCTGGAGGATACTAAATTTTTTTTTTTTACTGTTTTTACGTCTTTATTCTTGTGTGTTTCTGGCTGTGAAACTCTGTTTCTGATGTCATCTGTGCTATCAGAATGAGTCGGAATGAGCATTCATATCATATAAAATCCAGTATGTCCTCTCTCCTTTTTTCTCCTCTCCTCCCATTTCTTTTTTCACATTCCTCCATTAACAATGACTTGCAAAAAGAGTAAATGGTGGAGAAATTAATTGCAATGAACTCATACGAACTTTGCATAATGTCTAACTTGGTATTTTGGTATTTGCCTCCTAAATTTCCTTTCCCACCTAGTGGACCCTCCTGACAAGACCGTCCTATGTTGGTAATAATTCTAATAAACTTGAGCACAAGATAGAGGAAGACATCCTACAAAGCTTGTTCACTTTAATAGCAGGAAATTAACAAGGAAATTATTTTCTCTCTCTCTTCTCTTGCCATATCTTTCAAGCAACCTATAATTGACAACAGGATAATATCCATCCATTCTTCCATCCATCCATGCTCTTCCTTGCATGGATGGGGGGTGGGGGGGTGGGTGCTATCCTAGGTACCATAGGGTGAGAGGCAGGAACAGCATAATAAAGCTGGAAATTCTGTTTCAGGTGTGCCACCCCAATATTTTTAGTGCCTATACCCATGAAAGTAATACTGGAGGCACTGATCCTCTGGGCTTCATGCAACTAGTGACGCATCCTTTGATGTTTTTAAGGGGAAAATTGTGGACTCAAATGTTAATACTCTCTAGGGTTCAACAGTCTAAGCATCAGATGGAATTATTTATCTTAGCTTTAGTAGTACTTTATATTACAGCTTGGTAATAACATGGTAATAATGGAATAAAAGTGTGAAAACAATATCACTATGAAATATAGTAGAAATGGGCAGTTTTTCTTTTTGCTGGCCTGATTCATGGTTATTGCTACAGTTATTTACTGGAAATCATTGTACCTTTGGAAATTTCCATTATTCTATGATTACTATGAAATTTAATAGAAACATGCTTTGACTTTATAAACAGAAATTTCAGACTGTTCAGCTCAGCCATTCACAGAAAATACTTCATTTATGTCGTTAAGCTTCTTATGTAATACCCGAAGGTCTGACTCAAGACCACTGGTGTACAGTTTGACCATAATTCTGCTAAGAGCCTAAATAAAATCACAAAAGCAGGTGTTGCCGTTTACTTTACACTCTAATTTGATATATTTTAAACATCCCTATGCATTACAACATTATACTTCATGTCACAAATAAACATCCTTCTCCTTCTTCTTCCTCCTTTCTTTTGTTCTTCTGATGCTACGCTATGCAAAATCACAAATGCAGATGTGAGATTTGATGAAAAATCATTTGATGAAAGAACCCAGAGTTAAGAGTGAACCGTAGTTGACTTCTCTGATGCTTCACTTTTTCTTTCCTCCTGCACCTGATACACAATATGAATGCAGCAGAAGGTAGACAGGCTATGGCCTACATACAGCCCCTGATCTCCTTCTCCTGAAATCCCTCATGGGACTAGTTTACAGCACAATCCTTTGAATGACAGCTCTAAAAATGTCCTCACACTCTCTCCTCGCCAAGTCTGACCCATGCTTCTGTATCTTTCTGCCTCCTTCTGAGGACATTAAAAGGTGATGAAGCTGTTAAGCTGAGACAGCCTCAATGATTTCATCGGCCTGTCAATAAATTACACATTTCTGAACATCTGCCACCTGCCTGCCTTTTGATCTTTACACATTTAGCACTACAGTCATTTTTTTGTTTTTATTTATGTTTTTGTCACTGATTTCATACTTTGTAAGTACAAAACAAAACCTAAACAAACAAACAAAGAAATAAACTGGTGACATTTAGTCCATAGATGAATTATACTTTTTTTTTTTGTTTTTTTACTTTTACTTGTATGTCACAAAAGTGAGTACACCCCTCACATTTTTGTAAATATTTTATTCTATCCTTTCATGGGACAACACTGGAGATATGAAAGTTTGAGACAATGTAAAGTAGTCAGTGTACAGCTTGTATAACAGTGTAAATTTGCTGTCATCTCAAAATTACTCAGCATAAAGCCATCTAAATGCTGGCAACAGAACATATTTGCAAAAATGTGAGGGGTGTACTCACTGAGATACTGTATATTTAAAAAAACGAACATAATTTCATGGTATAAGTAGTAAGCCTTAGTATTTTAACAAAAAGAATAAAAATATTTAAAATGTTTTCTTTTCAAAACATTTTGGGTTTTTTGTTTGTTTGTTCTTGTTTGTTTGTATTGTTTTTCTTATTTTATTACTTTTTTATTTGTAACCAGAAATCTAAATGTACAATCCACCTTTACATTCCAATTTTATATTTGATTTTGTTTGTTTGTTTTGTGTGTTTATTTTGTTTTGTCTGGGTTTTTGTATAGCAAATCAAAAAAAAATGTTTACACCTAGTTAATAAACGTAATTAAAACAGTGCCTACTGATCATTGTGTATCTTACTAAATAGTCGGTCAAATATCACAAAGGAATTATCAATTTACCCATCTTGTCCAAATAATGATACAAGGTCACTCCAAGGTTCACAATAGTTTACAAGCTTGTTCTCTTCTTAAAGTAAATACCAGCTTTTTTTTTTTTTTTTTAATCACGTGTCATGAATTATAACAATCTTTTGTTGTTTCTCTCCCTGTCACTTTTTTATTTACACTTAATTTTAGGTTTGCCTACTCCTTACACATTCACATTGATAACCTTTGAACGCGCACACCAACATAGACATTACTGGATTACTTGTTGAATGGCCTAGACTTGCTGGTTTCTATTCCACATAAAACAGATAAAACCAGCAAGTGAAATAGACTGATTGACATTGCGTACAACACAGAGAGCCTCATTCTGACACTGTTGTGTCTCCCTTCCCAATTTAATGGCAAATGCAAGAGGGGATTCAAAGGATAAAACATGGACTAATATAAGAGATGTTTACTCAGGTCAGGCCTTATCCTTACTTTCCCTTCAAAACCTATTATAGCCTTTCTCAATTCTCCATCTCCATGTTTTTTTTCTCCTGACACTGATCCTTCTATTCTTGTTCTAATTCTCTGCTGAACAGGATTCAGTTGTAAGTCTAACCTTGTAGCACTTATTAGCTCTTAACTGTCTCAATTGTTGCTGCTGTGGCTTCTTTTCTTTCGGTGTGTGGGTGTCCATTTTTCTTCTGGTTCACGAAACAATACCAAGAGGTTAAATGATGCTTATAATTACACAGTAAATGTTATGAACTTTTCTCATGACTGTATATACAGTATAGTGCAACATGTCATTTATTTAGTAGTTAAGAACAACTGTGGAGATCTGTGATGCAGACGAATCTGATACATCAGACTTTTGTAGACAAAAAGTACAAAAACAATAAATGAAGTTTAGTTTTATTCTTTTTGAGAGATTTGTTGCCTGGCAGATGTATAGTAAGCCAATTGCAGTAACAACAGCATTTAAAATTAGGAACAGGATTGTTTGCTGGATAAGAGCATATTTTAGGCTAGCGGCTAAATTTTGGATTTTGCAGCAGCTAAAATCTTTCTGATGGAGCCCTAAACTATAGGTGTCTAAATGACAGAGACAAAAGTGAGTGACTTTCATGTTAATAAAATACTTCAAATAGCTTAATATGGCTAAAATATGACTAAAATTCTAAAATCACTAAGAGCAAAAGCCACATTACAAAGAAATGAAGGAAAGAAGAATGGATGACAGAAAAAAGAGAGAATGCACAAATAGCAGTGAGAGAGACTTTGGCATTTTGTCTGTCTGCGTTTAGCTGCTACGCTACATCAGGCTGCTTCCTCTTGGCTCTGTCTCCTACACAATCTCATTATAGTCACAACCCTTTGATTACTTTCCCATCACACTGTTGTTTTTATTGCAGCGGTCTGTGTGGTTGTTTGTGTTTGTGTGTTTCTGCACTCCTGTGTGTATGTCCCTGCCACTGTTAGCATGTGTCCACAGGTTTGTGTGAGTGTGTAGCTGTACCAGCTCACTCCCACTCTTCTTTTTTTTATTCTGTATGACTCATAGCTACAAACACACATGATGTAGACACACACACACACACACACACACACACACACGCACACACACACACACACACACACACACACACACACACACACACACAGTATTTTAGGACACTGTACTAAAGTTACATAGATGTGGCTGGAATCAGTGCTAAACGTCCAGCGTTTCTCATTCTTTTGTGTAAACAGAGTCAGAGTGAAGCAGATATGAGAAGAACACTGTGCCACAGCCCCGTGGGTGTGTATATAAGCCAGCAGTATTAGTGCTCTGCATGACTAATTGCTCTTTGTTTTATTTAGCTTAGTACGCACAAGCTGCTGCTGCTAACAGTTTCTTATTTATATATATGCTGCTGACATGTCTTAATTTCAGAGAGATGCATGAACCTAACCTGAAACCGACCTCATTAAAACACACTTTCATTTGACACTTCACATGCAGACATTTACGTCTTCAGGTCCTGGCAGAGGTATTGCATTCTGCTTTTGGGCACAGGTGTGACTACATGCGTAACACCAACTTTGACACATTGTTTCACAAACCAGTAAAGCATGATAAAGCATAGCTTTTTTGGCCAAATCTGTTAATATTGTTAATATAAACAGAGTTTTCCAGTATATTATGTGTAAATGTTAATGACTCAGTTGGGATTATCATCATGCCTCCACCTGGGTATCAATCTCAAGGCATGTAAATTACTGTAGGATAATTGTGTGAATAAGAATATGAATAATCTGTGTCTTCCAGTCTTGTAATTGATTTGCAACCTGTCCAATGTGTGCATTTTTTCTAAAGTAAACTAAAGCAGGTTCATATGGATAAAATTTGGATTCACAATTTGTAAAATCACAGAGGTCAGAGCATGAAACAGACCTAGAGCAGCTCTGTAGGGAACCATGAGCTACTCCAATTTTCAGTCTGACTGAGGCTGTATTTTTCTTTGTGTTTTGTGTCTTATATTTACAATGTCTTCAAGAAAGGCCTAATAGGCTCAAAAGAGGCAGACTTTAAGTCCTTTGTGAAGGTAAATTGGATCCTTCTACCCCCCCCCCCCCTCCCTCATAACACAAACAAAACTACCTTGTGATGTTTACTTCTCCCCTCAGTAAGCATAAATGTCTTTCTTATAGTTTGAACTGCTGGCTTTCTATCATAAATATTGTCTCATGCTTGGAAATGGTACCCCAGAGCCACTGAGGACATTGTTACACAACTATTTTCACACAATAATACTCACCTCCTCACATTTTCCTGTGAAGATTAGGAGTTCCCTGTAAGTGGTGAGCTCTAAGGTGATGTATCATACAAGGAACTGCTGACAAGTTGATCCCAGTATCACTGAAGACTGTGTTAAATTGGGATTTATTGTGAGTGGTGCATTTGTATGATGCACAAACAAATGCAATAACACTTTTCTCTCTCCCACTCCTCCCACGCAGCCACATGAGCACACAGATTGAAACCAACCGGTCAGCGTTCCTACTGTGGATCCCAGCAGAGCATGGACGGCGAGCAAGGGGGAGTAGAGGAAAACAGCTCCCAAGATGAGAAGGGACGGTCCCAGGTCCCCACAGGCAAAGATCTGACCCACTCCAAGAGGGATGCCACGTATTACCTGGACAAAGAGAGGACTTAGGGGATTATTTGCTTTGCTTTTATTACCTAGCATACTGAAGAGCATTACACAGAATTTATATAAGTTGCAAGAGCAGAAACACTCTCACAAAAACATAATAACACAATGGTTGAAATAACCTCAGTGACTTTCTTGTAGCTTAAATCAGGAATCCTTTTTTTTTTTTTTTTTACCAACATTTACACACACCCGTGCTGCATCCAAACCAGTTAAATGAAGAGTTTCCATGGTGACGTGCTGGTGCACCTGCCTGTCGCGGATATTTACAAGTCATAAACGGTCTTTCATTATATTGCTGTAACTCTTGCATGCGTGCCTGTGTATGCGCGTGTGTTTGTGCAAGATTAAATACACTGTCAGTGAAGTGCAGCCAGAGCACCATCCTCAGCCGACTGACTGAAGCCGAAGACATCAAATATAAATAGGATCGACGTCATCCCCATCTCTGGAGAGAACCAGAGGAAACATGAGTGAAAGAAAGAATGGAGGAGGAATTGGAGACTGATGGAAGAAAAGTAAAACAGAGAGCAACAGAAAATAAATACTGGATAAAAATGGGGAAATTGGGAAGATGAAAGAAGAAGTAGCAAGGAATATGAGGATGGGACAGGATCACAGTGACCTTGTTCGTTGTAAACTAAAGGGAAGGAGAGAGATAAAGAAGGAAGAAAGGAGGAAGGAGATTTGCACAGCAGAGCAGGGGAACAGACTGGAAGGAAGAGAGGCACAGAGATGAAAAGAAGGATTTAGAGGTTTTAAATCTCATAAGTAACAGACAAAAAGGGAATCTATTAAGTTAAAGGAACAGCTTTTTATGCGATGAAAGACTGACAGATGGAGTGAATCAGAAAGGAAATAATGAAATATGTCTGAAGGAGGGAAAGATGGAGAAACTTTGATATGTGGGGAAAAAACAGAAAAAAAGAATCTGAGGTGATGGAGCAGAAAGTTGTGGAAAGTAATTATTTAGTGTGAGGGACAAACTGTGCCACGGGGTGTGATGCTTGTTAATGGAATCGTGTGTAAATCTTGACTCCATATTCAGGACACCTTACAGCACTGACGGCTGGCAGCATGGCTAATCTAGTTTATACAACTTTGCAGTTACTTTGCATATCGTCGTGTACAGAAATACACTTTAGGCAATGTGCTAAAAAAAGAAGAAACAACTTCAGTCTGTAGTCTCTGTCAGATAGCTTCATACCAGGAAGCCTGCTTACAGGTCTTCTAAGGTCATGTCCCTGCCATCAGTGTTTTGTTAGCAGGGGATTGTTATTTTCTTAAAGAAATAATGAAGCAAAGTCATGCACAAAAACTGAAAGAATGTCTCTCGTCTCCAGTGGATGAAAGCTGAAGTCAAAGCAAAGGAGCCAAAGACTGAAGTTCCCTAAATGGACACTTGAGGCTGATTCCAAAGGCTATTCAATTCCAGCTGACTCCCATGTTAAAATGCTCAAATTTGCATATGCATTAAGCTGGTGTAATAAATCCACAGCAGACCTGACCATACATTCATGCTTTCCAGCATACTTTATTCACGGTTGCTGTTTTAACAATACTCGGGTGCAGCTTTCCAGATCACCGCCAAACACATCACCAACCACAACACACACTCAGGACCCAGTGCTATTTACGCAGGACGGCGCGATGAGCCGATGCAGCTCCGGTGCGTTGGCTTCTCCTGCAGCTGCGCCTCACCTGACTACTGCCTAATGCATTTGGTATCTATATGTAATTTTCTCTTTTGTGGCAACAACACATGGGATAAAATCAATCCCTTTTCTTCTGATTATCTGGGTCATGGGTGGCCTGTCCCATTTGCCATAAGGCGAGAGACAGACAACCAGTTTGCATTCACATACTCACCTATGGATAATTTACAGTCACCAATTAACCTAACTGCATGTCTCAGGCCTGTGGGGGGAAGCCAGAGTACCCAAAGAGAACCCATGCAGACACGGGGAGAAGATGCAAACTCCACACAGAAAGACCCTCAGCCTGATGGTGGTTTCATTTCCCAAAATTTCTTGCTGCGAGGCAAGAGTGCCATCACGCCAGCATGTTGCCCAACATGGGATAAAATATTTACATAAACCGAATTAAGGCTTGAGGTCATGCATGGGTTATTGGGCTTGTTAATGCATAACTCCTCTTTGTCCTCTTTGTTTGTCAGGTGGGTTCAAACTATGCTCTCAGTTATCTTCTAACCTCGGCTAATTGGAGTCACTAACCTGCACCTTTTGACCATGTTTGTGGTGCTGGTTATCTGACAAACAGCATGAATTGCTGTGAGGTTAATTGTACTAACAGCCCAGGAGAGAATCTGGAGCTCCAGTTTAGTTGAGAAAGCAGTCTGTGCTGACTACGAGTGTGCTTTGGTAAAAGGAAAAATAAAAATGAAAAATAATGCAAGTTAGCTGATAATTTGGCCCTCAACCTTGATGACTGTAAATTACTTCCTTTGATGTAAAACCCCCCTTCCACCAGTCAAGGACACTCTTGAGAAAGCAGTCGCATCACTGTCAGAATCCACAATCATGAGTTGTCCTTATGAATGGCTGCAAGTGGAAATGATGTGTTTGCTGATGATGACAGAAATAACTGGATAAGTTCTCAAGTGTGCAGGGCTTTACTTTCTGCTCAGTTTCAGCCAAATGCTGCAAAATTAATCTGACAGAGTTTCACAGTACAATGGTAATGACACAAAGCATACTGCAATGACAACACAGGAGTTTCTCAACACAAAGAAACTGGATATTCTTCCATGATCAAGTCAGTGACCTGATGTCCTGCCAGTGTATTTTGGTGTTTCTCTGTGTGAGTCTATACAAAATATTTTTGTATAGACTGTATATTTTTAAACTGCCAAATTGTCATTAGAGCATAAACCTAGTTGTTAAGACATTATAATACCCACATGACCACAAAGCTTTTCTGATTTGGGTCACCTAATTGGGTCTGCCAAAGATCGAATTAAAATTCAGTCGCTGTGTAAGTGCTGAGATGCCAGCTGGCTCACTGAGATCAAAAGCCGAACACAGCAGCTGGTGAGAGTCTGGATTCTTGTCTTGTGAGAAGCAGCTCAAGGTAAGTGCCTTTCATTTAAATTCAAGAGATGAAAGGAAATAAATTCCTTACAAAGGTACACTGTTCAGCAACTTGTAGACAGTCGACTATACTTTCAGCTTCAAATTCAGGAGTAAGTTCTCACTTTGTTTTGTCTTTTTGTCCCTGACTGCTGAGCCCCAAGTTCCCAAATCCCCATGAACCCCCACCTCAGCCCACCCACCTACTCCCAAACTTACTGGGAACCTGATTAGCGCTCCTGATATTTAAACCATTCATCACAAGTCCAAGCCCTTTCTCTCCATTGAAATGGAAAAGAGTACAATTAAAACCGTAACCTTCATAAAGAGCTTAACCTGTGCAATCACATTCTCCCAGCAAAAATCACCAGTTGAAACAGTTTTGACTCATTATAATTTCCAAACAGGAGCGCCACCACTGACTGTTGCTAAGTAACTGGTGAGTCATAGCTGGCTGCTCTTATGCATATAGTGCTCCTAGTTACTTGTTCACTCTGGAGACCAGGCTGCAACATGATGCGCACTCTTAGGATAACCCTGGCCTTAGTTAAGCTGGGTTTCTCTCTCTTTTTTTCTTCATTATATATCCTACCAACTTCTAATATTTCCTTTTGTGACTGCAAATGAGCAGCATCTCTTCTTTTTAAATGACTTGGTGAGCTGCCTTTTTAAGATATTTTAGTGGAAGTCCTCACGATGTCAGCTCATCAGTAACAGAAATCCAGTTAACCATCACGTAGTTTGATACTTCTCAGGCAGAATTTCATAAAACCAATCAAGTGGCGAATGTGCCGGTGGGACTTAAAGTGGAGTGATTAGGCACTCCCTGTCTACTTTGTTAGGTACACCTGTTCTGCTGCTTAGTAAAAGAAATATCTAATTAGCCAATCTCATTAAAAGCTCTCAGTATATTTAGACATGAGAGAGAAGAAAGAAGAAATATCAGACAGAAGAAAGCTGATTTAAGTGACTTTGAATGTTTCATCATTGTTTGCACCAGATGCACAGGTCTTAGGATCTCCGAAAATGCTGATCTGCTGGGATTTTCCTGGAAAACCACCTTTAGGGTTTACAGAGAATGGTCCAAGAAAGATAGCTTAAGGGAAAAAGCTTTGTTAACGCCAGATGTCAGAGGAGAATAACCACATAGCTGCAAGCTGATTGGAAGGAAAACAGCCAAGGTAACTCTGAAAACCTTGAACAATGTAGAGAGGCAAGAGAAAAGTGGAAAAACATTGCCTGTTTTGATGAGCCTTGATTAATGCTGCAACATTTGGATGGTAAGATCAACATTTGGTGGGGGAAAAAAAATGAAGGCATGGCTCCATCCTGCATTCATGTTGTTTCCAAGTGTGGGTTAAAATTGTACAAACTGTACAACTTTGTCCAGTAATTGCACTTTTCATTTTTTCATATATATGCGTTTGTCTATCTAGAAGAAAATGGGATCATACTAAAATTAATTAAAACTTTTCCCATGATGCACTTCAAATGCATTCACTGCTGGACTCCAAATCTTTAAAAAATTGTCTTTGCCAGCATAATTTCACTATTTAATATTTACCCCTCTGGCACATCCTGGATAAGAATATTAGTTTCCTCTCTACTAGTCTCACAGCACCATTAACTCTCAGCAGAGAGACACATTTTAAGAAAGTGTGACTTGCTTTTATATGTGTGGGATCCTAATAAACTCCTAATGGCATCAATGAGATATAGTGCTGTAATAAAGTTCTCCTAATGCATTGAGCACAGCCCACCTGTGTTCTGGATCATTAAATGATCCTCATCTCAAAGTAATGTTACTGTAAATCTGACTCTCCTGTGTGACAATTATCACTGAAGTTAACAGTATCACTAGTGCCAGTAAAATTAGGCTCACACGAAAGACAGTTATTTGGTTATGCAAGATGTTAGAGATTTTGATTTTTTCTTTATGTACTGTTGTATAGTTTATATGACACTTAACACATTTATTTCATAATCCGTTTTAATAGTTTCAATAGTTCTAATTATATCAGTGAGGACACCCAGAAAAACAGAAATTTCTCTTTCTGTAACGAAATACCCCCAATAAACAGTACCACATACTCTAGGACAGCGGTCCCCAACCTTGAGTCCGTGAGTCGTTTGGTACCAAGCCGTGAGAGTTGAGGCTCAGGTGTGAAATGTATGGTTTTCAGGGTTTTCAGCGTTATTTTGTTATCGTTTTTATCGTTAACTTGTTTTCCTGGGTCTTTTCACGTGTGTTATGAATAAATCTTCTTTTTTTCGGTACCGGTACTAGTTTTATTTTGTTGTATTTATCCGCGACACCTTAAAGGCCGGTCCGTGAAAATATTGTCAGGCATAAACCAGTCCGTGGCGCAAAAAAGGTTGGGGACCGCTGCTCTAGGAAATGGCACCTGAGTGAATAGACAGGATATAATGGGTGATTATGCCAGTAGAACTGAGCCAACACAGTCAGACTGAAAACCAAGATGTCAACTCTAACATAAACTTGAATATGCAGAAATCAGTCTCAATAATTTTCACAGTTTCACAGAAAACATTTGGACAACTTCAGGAAGCTAAGGCCTGAGGCAAATAATGCACCTGGACATGGCAAGATGATATGAGACAAATGAATAATTCATTTTCATGGTGTTAGACTTTCTGTCCCAGTATGGAAGAAAAATCAAAAATCAAAAGGGTGACAGGTATAAAAATCTGTTACAATGTAGCCTTCAGTATTTTGGTCATTCTTATTCCATATCTCAAGGTTTTAGTCGTCGATTCCAGATTATAGTTGCCTCTCTGTACCTTCACGTAATTACTTCTACAATATTTATCAGACAGTTCAGAGGTTTTACATATTCTTTACCTGTAATGCTATGAGCTCTGTAGCATTGGGCTCCAGGGCCCCTGGTGGTTTTACTGAGTGGTGTGGAAAATAGGGGTGTTCTGGGCCAGTACACAGGAGGTAGAGGATGATAATAATGTTGAAGGGAAACACGGCAGCAGGCAAGTCCCAGTGGTCTAAAAATGATGAGAGTCCACTAAACAGAAAGACACTGAAAAAAGGAAAAGAGTAAGGAAGAAGTAATTAGAAATAGAAATCATTTCTAATTGAAATAGATAAAATTACACTGGTAACTTATTGATTCATGCTCTATCATCCAGGTAAGGAAAACCCAGAAAGTGTATAATGTTTATCTGGACTTTTCAGTGGGAGACATGTTTTGTCACTGAGGCAGTCACTTCTTTTTCTTGAATATCCTGTTGACTGACTACTGTAGATCTCAGCAGAGACAACTCATGATGGGGAAGCTTTATTCCAATGTGCTTTGTTTAAAATATGCATTACTGAACTGAGAAATTTAACAACTTCATCTTTGTTCATTTTTGATAAGAAAATAATGATAATGATAATGATGAACTACTTTTTTCTGAATGACACCAACCTTAACATTTGTTGAAGTCTGGAAAACGCCTGAGGTGGTGGGTATGTGAAAATTACTCCCTAAAAAGAATCAACTAGCTAATGTATCAATAAATAACAAGATGTCTTTTAAAGAATATATAATCTCTGTAGATCAGCTGATCTAAGTGCCAGCCTGCATCACTGCTGGCTCAGCTGATACACTTTTTATGCATTCAACCGGCACCTCACATTTACAGCATGCTATTTAGGCAATATGCCATAGCTTGTCTCCGGTTGCTTTGCATGTCCAAGCTGCTTTGCAACCCATCTCCACATCAGCTCCTCCTTTCATGCTATATTTGGATTAATCAGTGTCATATTTGTTGACTGCGATTTTCACATGTACAGTGCATATAGAAAGATGGGGAAGTTCGCAAACAGAGTCAGATATAAAAGAATGAACGACTGCAGACAGAAGGAAAAATCTTATTTTGAATTCGGAGAATCTGACTGAAAGGACAACATGAATGACAGCCATTCCCTTACCTGAACCATTAACCTTGAGAAACCTTGAGAGTTGAGAAAGCACTCTGAGGAAATACTACTACTATACTATACTAAAATGGACACACAAGAAGGGAATATAAAACACATGAGTCCGTGTATGTGTTTCTTACCATGTTGCCGACCCCAGGAAGACAGGCAGCAGGAGCCACCAGTACCAGTCTCCAGCTGAGCTATACACTCCCATCAGCAGAGACACCAACATGCCATTAAAACCATGATGACCTCCCACCACCTCAACACTATACATGCAGACACAGAACAGGAATATTTACATATGACAATTACATTTTGCATGTGGAAAATAAATACATAAATAAAAAAAACCCTGAAAGGTAATAAATCTGTACTGTTTTTCTGTAATGCAACACAAAGCTTTAAATAGATTTTAATGGGTTCTCAAGAAAAATAAAATGTTCAGTTGAGTTAATGAGCTGAGGCCCATGGGTCACATTAAATCTCTGCACGTCAAAGTTAAAAATATGAGGCTCTCCTGTTCAGCTGGAATTGTTTTATAAACCTTAAAAACATATTTCACTTTGTATGGTACAAATACTGGGAGAAGTCTTCAAAAATAAATGCGGGGTGGTGTGTATGCAGGGCTTATAGTTGTGGAGCTGAATTTTAAGTAGAAGCCCCGATCAATAGCGAACCTGAGTAGATTACAAGGTCAAAGGTTAAAGAGGATATGTTTTATTTATGTGCTTTTAGAATGACCAAAGCATTAAATATGGACACATAAATGTTCACTGCTTTCAGCTTCTGTAGTGTTGCCTGTGTTTGTGCATTTCTATATCGTCCCACCTGTCTTGTCCTGTGATGACAGCTGTTAGCGTGGAGGCCAATACTCCCAGAGTTCCCAGCAGGCCCTGCCAGGGGGAAGCCCAGTACAGGGCAGCCAGGATGAGACCACCACTCAGCGGGTTGTTGGCCAGAATTACCCTGGTCACCCCTCTCAGGCCACAGACTGCCAGCTGTAGCACAAATGACTTGTCTGAGGACACATGAGGAAAAAAAAAGGTCCCTATAAATAAACAGCACTTCACAGCAAGATGCTTGCAGATGTAAAAGTGGACTGAAAGAGGCGAGTGCAACTTTTACAAAATTTCAGCCGCAGTTGGATTTCTTGTTGCTAAGTCAGGGTTTTATAGCAGAATCAAAATTGGATTTTAATGATAATTTTGTTCCAAGTTGGAGAAAAAGTGCGACAGTATTCTCTGTGGGAGTCGCATGATGAATACATCTGCGTTTTTTAATGGTGATGTAAGCATTTCTGAATCATTTATTTATAATTATGGTAATTTAGCACTTCCTCTAGTGGCAAAGTTTTGCGATTAATTACATTAACCCTTTAAGACCTACCATAGAACCAAGTCTGCCAGAGCTTACTAAAAAGTGCAATAAACTACAAAAAAACCTGAAAATCACTTTTGGGTTTTTTTTACATATATTTCTACTTGGAGAAATTTAAGAGGCTTATGCCTCAAAACTTTAAATACAAAAAAGTTGCAAAAAAAATAGTTTACAACAACAGGAAATTTATTTTGAGTGTCTTCATAGTTTTATTTTTGAGATACAGCAATTTTTATATACTGCAGGAAAAACAAAAAACAATCCTATGATGCAAATTTGCAAAGAAAACAGCATGTGCATCAAAATAAACTATTTAAAGTAATGGTAAAATGAGAAATGGCCTGTATTTGTATAGCACTTTTACTAGTCCCGCCTAGGGACCCCAAAGCACTTTACACACCCAGTCATCCACACACTGGTGGAGGCAAGCTACAGTTGTAGCCACAGCTGCCAGAAGTGAGACTGCCACATCGCGCCATCGGCCCTTCTGGCCAACACCAGTCGGGACTCGAACCGGCAACCTTCTGATTACAAGGCGAACTCCCAACTCTTGAGCCACGGTCGCAATTTGAGTTCTAAGCATCCCAGAAACTATTCAGAAAAGCATAAAGTCAAACATGACTTTAAAAAACACCAATATAGGCTTTTAAGGCCTACAAGTAAAAACTACATTTTCCACGGAAATGACGTCACTTCTGGTTTCGGGCAGGAAATTGCAGACATGCGATCGTTCGCGCTGACATCTGTTTCAATGTGGGAAGTGTTACGAACAGCTGATCGAATCGGCAAAGCTGTTTCTGGAATATTATGTTTTTGTTCCTGCAAGCGCTTTTTATGCAATTTTTGCAAAGCTTTATGTGGAAGAAAACTGTGACTTAAGACAAGCTGATGGCATAAGATGTAAGTACAACTCCTCCGGTTTCATATGCAAAAAAATTATTGCGCTAGCTTACGAGGTTCTGGTTCTACAGGGATTTAAAAACAATCACGCGACCGGCTTTAAAGGGTTAAGATTAGTATTATAAGAAAAGGCTTCCGGATGACATGTATTGTGAGTTTTTTCCTACCCTTCATGTACTTATCCAAGTGGTCCATGTCTCCACTGCACAATAGCAGGCCATTCAACACACGCCGACTGAAGCTGGCACGGGTCCTGCTGGCCTCCTCCATCTCTGTTTTGGTTTCTATCCACATCCCTGCAGCTGCTGGGCCACACCAATACAAAACGTGGCAAATGAATAATAATTATGCTGCAACACTTCAAGGTTCTTCTTATTTGCGACTCTTTTTGTTCTGTTCTTGTCTGTGTTTGTTCCTCTGTTGGTTCTTTCCTTCCGCTCCCTCTGGTTCATCTCCACTCTCCTTCGCCTCCCTTGCTCTCCCCCTTCCCTTTCCAGTGCGGTTCAAGGGGGTAACTTCTAAACCAGGGGGGTAACGTATTCACACAGCTTTCGAGCACAGTGCCAGAGACGAACAAAGTCCAACAAAATCAGAGGAAGAAGACCCTGTCCTCTCTTTCTCCTCTCTTCAGCCAACCCCACTCTGACATCTCATTACCTATTGTTTGTTCATTTAAGCTACTCATCCACTTTTTATTGCAGCATGTGTGTGAATGTTTGCCTTTCCTTATTTGTAAAGCCATTTGTGGACCTCATGTTATCTGATGCTTTTCCAAAAGGTGTAACATATAATCCAGATCTCTGTGCTGCTGTGTCTTCTCTGAGAAAGATATAGGAGAGGAAATGTTGTTGACACCAAGTTCTGGAAGTTCTGAGCAGCACTTGCTTTGCTTTTGACTTCCTGTTGACATCATTTGCGATCATAGGGCGATCGTGGCTCAAGAGTTCGCCTTGTAATCGGAAGGTTGCCGGTTCGAACCCCGGCTCGGACAGTCTCTGTCGTTGTGTCCTTGGGCAAGACGCTTCACCTGCCGCCTACTGGTGGTGGTCAGATGGGCTGATGGCGCGATATGGCAGCCTCGCTTCTGTCAGTCTGTCCCAGGGCAGCTGTGGCTACAACTGTAGCTTGCCTCCACCAGTGTGTGAATGGGTGGATGACTGGGTGTGTGAAGCGCTTTGGGGTCCCTAGGCGGGACTAGTAAAAGCGCTATACAAATACAAGCCATTTACCATCATTTTAAAGAAGAGCCATAACAAGACACTACTGCTGCATTGAAAAGTCTTTTCCCCCCACTCCAATTTTAGAGCACTCTGAGTTAAGAGAAAGGTTTGTATTACCGTTTTAAGTGTGTGTATACATGTAAATCTTCCACTCTGTGGGGACTGCATAACAAGTTGTGCGCTTGTGTGTGTGCATGCATGGCAGTTGTTGCACATCCATTAGCAGGCCCAAAGTGGAGCAGGTGAAAGCAATAGCACAATGGCACATATCATCTCCAAAAGTGAATCTTTTCACTTCATCTGAAGCAGAAAAGCAAGGATTCAAAAGCCGTGTGTTTGCAGGTGGGAATTGCTGTGCCATTCAAGAACCCCTGACAGCTCATCTCTCTCTCTCTCTCTTTCTTGCTTCCTCTATCTCCCACGCTCTATCCATCTTTTATTTGCTTCAATAAATACATCCACTTACCTCTGCTTGTCGCTGCTCCTCGGCTCATTTCATCAATCACAGACGATGGAAGAGAGCTACAGATGGATACACACCCGAGTGGACTGTAATAAGAGGAAGGAAAATGTTGGACCTGCAAATGTGGTGGTTTTATAAAGACACACGCAGCCACAGGTCTACAGCACATGAGGACAAGCCACTCATGCACTGATATGCATATTCTTATTCTTCTTGTTAGGTTTTTCTGTTTACTTTACTACAGACTCAATTTAATAGAGGGTGAAGGTCACAGAGAGCATAAACACATCACACTCAGAGGGTGGAGCCTTACAGTGAAGTATAAAGTATGGACTTATCTGCATTAATGTGTTACTTGTGTGTTGTCTAGTAACAGAGAACTGATCAAATGTGGGAGGAATCAACCAAAAGACCTTTGCTCTGAAGAAAAATACAGTTCCACCAGACGGGTTTTGTTAAGTAACTTGTACAGTGACACAGAGAAGTGTGTGAAGTCTGTAGAAATACACTGTACAACATGTGTGACAGACAGAAAATCTGCACATAACATCATTGTGTCGGTTTTGTTGTACTCCTTTGTGTTTCTGTGGTTTTATTTTCCCTGCCACCGTACATGTTTTCTTGTGTTAGTTAGTTTTATAGTTTGGTTACTTCAGGTTTGACTTTGACATTGTTGCCTTACTGTTATATTTACTTCCCGCATTTTTTTTTATTCCCTGTTTTCTTTAATTGTTTCCACCTAGGTCTTTAACTAACGTTTTTACCAGTTAGCTATTCTCATGTCCTTCTGTCTTCTTTAAGATCATCTGTTCACCCACCTGTTACCTGTTTTATCCTCCTCCTATGTTCCTGAGGTTCTTTGTGCCCTGTTTACTTCTTTGTATTATTTTTCGACTTGGGTTTGTATTGCCAGTTTTGTGTAGCTATTCTGGCTGTCAGTAAGTACGTATCTTGCCGGACTCTATTTGAGTATACTGAAATGTAACAGTTTAAAAGACAAAATTCTAAAAATGTTCTCATCATAATCCCTAATATTTATCCCAGAGTCTGTGTCCTACATTCTACATGAATACAGCTGGATTTGTACTACCATTTTTTATGATTCAAAAAGGAGGGGAAAAAGTGTTAAAAACTGTAGTTCATTGACAACAATATTCAGCCCCCATACACTTCTCTGTTAAAATGCATACTTTTACAGTAGAAATAACGAATTTTACAGCTTTGGACAAAAAAACAAACAAACAAACAAACAAACAAACAAAAAAAAAACAGTTTTGGTCCAGGGCTAATTTAACCTTTCATGGTAACGACCATGACTGACTTTAATAACTTCCTTATTGTTGTAATGTAGCATGGTGTGGAGATAATTGTACTAACAGTAATTGTTACACTAGTTATGATCATTTCTAGATAAGAACAAACAAAAAACATCAACATTTTACTAAATCAAAAAGCTAAAACTGAGGCTACCAACCTGTGCCCATCTTTTATATACAGTTAATGAGAGTTATCTGCAGCAGTGTCCTCACTCAGTTAGATTCATAACATACGGGCTAACCCAATACATCTCTGCAGTTTAATGTCTCCTCAGACTAAAAGTGATAAACTGGATGGTCTGTGGGTGGCTGTAGCTCAGGTGGCAGAGCAGGTCAGCCACTAATCAGAGGGTTCAATCCCAGGCTGCCTCCTGGCTGCATGCCAAATATCTTTGGGCAAGATACTAACCCCATGTTTGTCTACTGGTGGTGGCCAGAGGGCCCTGTGGCGCCAGTGTCCGGCAGCCTCGCCTCTGTCAGTGCGCCCCAGGGCAGCTGTGGCTACAATGTAGCTTGCCATCGCCAATGTGTGTGTGAATGACTGAATGTCGTGTGAAGCGCTTTGGGGTCCTTAGGGACTAGAAAAGCGCTATACAAATGCAGACCATTTGGTCTCAGGACTTTACTATAAAACATTAATGTCACGTCAACATCCACCAAGAACAGAGCAAAACAAAAGTACCAGCAGCTGCTATACACAACGAATGGACACATGTTTTGCAAGTATTAGGGTATTAATCTGAGGTTTCAGATAACAAAAGAACAAGCTACCAATCAGAACTAATGCAAGTGTTCAAATCAGTTTCCAGAAATGCCCTACAGCCACTTAAGTATCTAATTACTGAAGTGGCTCAAAGAATCCAATCTTCAAAGCAAATGGAGCATGAGGCCCTGATAACATCACAAATGAGGTGCAGAAATAACAGCCCATCTGGACTTCAAGATGCAGTGTTCATACTGTTCATCATGGTGCTTAGCCTTGAAGTTTTCCCAGACGCGTTCACTGAAGGGCTAATTGTCTTAGAATATTCCAACATTTCCCAGGTGTGTAAACAATAAATTACTAAATGCCCACATAAGACAGTTGGGGTGTGAGGGCAGGACACACATAAGGAAGGACATGGGGCGATTGTGTTATCTGAAAGATTAGAGAGGAGAGCAGAGGAAAGTGGGCATTTTTTCTCCTTGTTACTATGGTGATTGTCTTTTCCCCTCATCGTTCTTTATCATCTTCTCTTTCAATGTTCTTGGATGCGTGTGAAACACTCACACTGACATACACAGACTTTGTTTTGCCACTTTAGCTTAAACTGATGCTAGATAATTTAACCGGCTTCCCAGAATTCATCAGAGTCAAGGTGAGCCGCTGAAAAACATCCTGACTTGACTGTAAAACACTGAAATGGCAAAGACTGGTTTTTAAAACCAAACAATTTCACAATTCATTTTAAAAGAAAGGCAGAACATTAAAATTATGGTTGCATAAGAGGAACGTGAACATGCTGACTATTCACTCACCCAGCCTTATTCTCTAAAGACTAAAAAAAGGCAAAGATTCAAGTACAAAGTGAAGATGGCTCTAATACAAGCCCTGCAGAAAGAAGCATGCCATGAATCACGAAGTGAACATTTATGGCTTACATGTGTCCCCTCACTCAATATCAGAGAAACACTGTTCCTGTTTATGAATTCAGCGCTCAAAGACTTACTCTACTAAAAATATTATTGCAATATTGCACACTGGAAACTATACTGTACCAAAATTATATTGTAATATAATGTTTCAAACTTTAAATCCAATGTATTTGAAGGTTTTAAATGTGGTTTTTAAAGATTTGATGCATCTTTAAAACCAAAAGAAAGGAAATATTTTAGCTTGTTGGTGCAAATTAAAATTTATCTGATCAGATTTTATTGATCTGGGATCCAATTGTCACCTTATACTTATTTTGAAAACAAATACATATTTAAAACCAGGTCAGCTCTTCAAGTGCTTGCACTGTCACACACTGCCCTAAGCTCCAGGCCTATAATCCTGACTTTACACAAAAAAAAGCAGACCTGAGAATGTACTGATATTTTTTTCTTTGCTTATCACCCTAAAGTAGCTAATCAATCGGTTGAAGATTTTTCCTATATAGCTTTATCAGAGTACACATGCACATCAGCATTTTAATTACACTGACTTCTCGGGCTTCAGTATCATTGCAATAGACTCGTCTTCCTTGCATTCTATTAAGAAAAGCACTGAAGAGTAAAACATTAGAGAAGGTTGGTGAATGAATGATAGACCGATCCAGTGGAGAGCCCTCTGGATGATGAGTGGAGCTCCTTTTTTCTTTCCCTTTTCTTTCTAAGTGGATCTTAATATTACTTGTGGTGAAGCTGATTGGCTAAAGCGTATGCTCTCCACTATGTACTCACATTTTAATCTCGGTGCTGAGCAGCTGCTGCATAGTTGGATTCAGAGATTGGATTCACAGAATAATTGTCTGTAATGTCATAACTCTACTGCCTTTTTTCTTACTTGTATTTTTATCATAGCTGGTTTAACAGAAGTTATTTGTGCAATGTATGAGAACAAAATGTGCTGCATTTTGGAAAGAAGAAATCATTTGCAGCCTGTTTGGACAAACATGATAACATTAGGAAAATGTTCATATGTAACACCTAAGAGCTGGAAGCCAGTAAACGACCACTAAAAGACCTGTGGTTACTGTCTTTGTTTATATGCTTAAAATGCACATACATTTCATTCTCAAAATAAATGCTAACCCTAATTAATGCATAACCCTTTGGCTGGGTGCAGTTGATGTGTGTTAGCGCAGAAACAGGCTGGTAAATGGTCACTGATTGTGCAGCTGCTCTAAATATACTCAGGGTTGGAAGCTATGAGTAGGATTTTAAATATAGCCTTCTCTTTGTGTTCCTATCGTCATGCCTGCTACTTTGCTCGGCTCCCACAGGAATGAGGACAGCTAAAATAAATCCAATCAAATAAATACACAAGCAAAAGAGATCATGCAGGCGAAGAGTGACTGCTGAGTTTTTCTGACGCACTGCCTTAAAACTACGAGCTCCTCAGCAGAATGAAGTACACCAGCTGTGTGTTATCAAAATGACTGCATGGACTGGTTGGGCGCTTTATGTCCACATGAACATATATATTTTTTTTAATTTCTCCTTTCCAGTAGTTTTAGCAAGCAGAATCATGATGTGACTGCCCTGTGGTGCCAAAACATTTTCTTTCAAGGTTGCTAGTCAATGTATTTACTTTTATTTATTTTCTTTTATTGTTCACAATGCCAGATGTAAATGGACTGATTCTTACGTAGCGCTTTTCTATTCTCCCAGAGCACTCAAAGCACTTTATACAACATGTCTCATTCGCCTATTTACACTTTTTCATACTTGGCAACTTGGGGTTGCTAAGTATGAATGATTGATTAATAAATGGCTTGCTCTACCTCCTGAGCTACAAGAGAATGACAAAAACCAAATGAACTATGCAGAGAACACTACAAGAGACTTGAGCTATCGTCCAAGAGCCCCTCAAGAGTACTGAAGACCCAAATGTTCCAATGACAACCACGTGCCCACTCCAGCAGAAGAAAGAAAAGAGCCCCAGACAGAGCATCCACAGCCAAAGGGCAAGAGCTCAAGAGGCCTGCCTTCCCAGCATGAGCCAACAGTGGCCCAGGTCTGTAGGTGTCTGGAGAACTGCCCGACATCCAGCAAAAAGGTTAACCCAACGACTTCACGGATGATGGAATTAAATCACACTTTTAGGATTTGTCATTTATGTAGTGAATTCACAGGAAATAAATACACAACATTAGAAGACAATGTAAAACCCAAATCTTTAACTTATAGCTTGGAGGGTAGTTAGATTAGATGAGTAGTTACATAAGCAGCGCAGATGAGAGGCAGATGAAGGCCAAATTCTAGGGAACTTTGTATCTATATATATATATTCTACATCAAAATTTTCCTTTTCTTTCTTTTAAAAATATGTTTTGTGCAATATATTTTGGTTTTTCACACTGATTATGCAGAAGTCTCAAAAACTCCCCAAACCATATGCATCAAATATGATACATTTGATGTTTACAAGGTTAACACTGCAAGGTTTAAGTGCTTTAGTTTCATTAGAGAATCGTGCCAAACACAAAACTATTGTTGTCCTTAAAAGAAATCAAACCTTTTTGGGTTTTACCCAGCAGTAAAATTCAGCGTATACAGAAAAATGATGATCCAGTACACATCATAAGATTAAAATAAAGCAACTAAAATAAACCAGACTCGTCTCAAAAGCTTCAACAATAATTTCAATGAGATAGCCTAAAGTTTGCACTCCAAACTGGCTAACAGTGACATACTGGCATTTAAAGGACAGTAAGTAGCATTTCCTGGTGGTTCTTACTGTGGTCTTTTATTTTGGAATCCCAATGGTGGATTCAGTTTCCATCTCACATTACATGCCCTTGAACACAAAACCAATGAAAGGAACTCTGACCTCCCCTTTGAAAGTCATGAATGTTCAATGCTCTGTAGAACTGACTAGATCATTTCATTTGTTGGTACAGCAGTAAGAGACCTCAGCTTTAAAAACCTCTGTCTTAGATTACTTATTCAATTCTGCTTCTGCAGGCAGGTCAACTTGGGGATAATTCGATAGTCATACTGTTATTTTGACTGGTGGTAATGCAGATATTTTCTTTCACTTTTATGTCTCATAAAAATACTAGTTTATGAGATGAATGCAATTTTAATTTAAGTTTTTATTTAAAATGTGTTCTGGGAGCTGTTAGATTTTTGCTCAGTGTAAACTGGCCATGCTCTGTTAAAATATTAAGCAATTTTAGTTACCCTGTTAAAACTCAAAGGCTTCATATAAAGTCCTTGATCTTAAAATAGTTTGTATTGAGTTTGCGTCAGCTGTTTGATCTCTGGCTGTGAAAACAGCAGCTTTCGGTGAAAGCTTGACAGGGGCTTTTGGGATGCCTTTTCCCAAAGGCCACGTGTTAGAGCAGCATTTTATCTTCTTTTCTCAGAGCTACTGCTGCAAATAAAGATGAATGGAAATACATAAATACTTTGAAGCCTGGATGGAGAGTAAACTATCAAGTCTAATTCTGATTTTGACTTCACATATTCCTCATCTTAAACCTCTTTGTTCATCTTGCAAGCATATCAAATCCTGAGGGGTGAACTGAGTTGAATGCTCCTGACTTGAAAACTGCTTCTTTTATTTCTTGCAAAATCCATCTGGGAAATAAACAAAAGCTGGAGATATTTTCATGACTGAAATGTTCTGCCAGTGGAAGAAGGGATGTCAGACCACAATCACTTTTCAACCCAGAGCCAAAGCGATGCTGAAAAGCACAAAAACTCTTGCAGCATTAAGATCCAACCCACAACAACTTGCTTCACACAAAACCAAAGTCTGTTCTATGGCAAAACTGTGAAATACTGTCTGAAAACACTACTACTGAACAACTCCAAGTTCACTGTTTGTGTTGCATCTACAAATATGTTTGCCTCATTGAGTTGCACAGAATCAAACACAGTTCATTATAGCTCCCTGATGTCAAAGAGCAGGAAAAACCCAACTGGTGCTTGATGATTGGTGAAAACCATAACTCTACTAGGTTGTGATCCCATTTACCACTTCTCTGAGCATTTAATTGACACATTGGGTTGTTTAATAAGTTGCATTATACAAAAATAGCCATGTCTGTTTCTTAATCTTAAAGGCTAGGCACAATTTAGTCAAAATATTTAATTCATGAGCATCAATAGAATACGCAGAATGGGGGATTTAAATCAGGGATTTAATCATTGATATTAAGAATAATATAGATTTCTAGATTGTACAAGGGTTTACAAGAGGTTAAGAAGTTGAACACTATCTACATTAAACAAAAATGGGAAAGGGAAACAAATATAGCCATTTCAAATGATAGCTGGTATCAGCAATGTGCCTTTCAGTGGAAAATTTTTAGTTCTAATATATGGAGATGTTTTGCTTGGAAGAGTCTCTGTAGGTTTTCTATTACACCTGCACAAAGTAAATACTATTCTAATCACTCTAGCTGCTGGAGAAACTAAAATAAACCTGTAATAGAAAATAAACCTACTTTCTGTCTATTTGCAAGGGATTTTGTTGATGGCACACATTCTGAAATATTTCACATTTTTTTAGCCGGCTAAAGAAAAATATTTCTGATCTCACCCCACTCTGTCCATTCAAAACTTTAATGTCAAACAGAAGTTTTTTCATATTGTAGGTCTTTACCCTACAATATGAAGTGGCTACTGTTGTTGTGACTTGGTGCTATATAAGTAAAATTATATGAATGCATTTGAATTTGAATTTAAAAACAGGAAAATTGCAGCCTGTAGTTGCTGAAATTGGGGAAGAGGTATGTGTGTTTCACCTGGACAGGTCACCAGTTCATCACAAGACCAACACAGAGAGAAGGATGTTCATGGTTGCATCCATACTTACGGTCAATTTAAAAATCACCATTTAGATGTATGGATGTATGGACTTCAAACTATGCACAGAAGTATTTTTTCTGTCAGGCAACATCAGCAAAAAATATTTCTTTTGAGGCAAAGGTGATACAATGAATATTACATTAAAAAACTAACCAAAAATCAATTTGTCCAAACTTGGATTTTGCAAATATCAATAGAAGCAATATGATGTCAAAATCAACTTGATATTTGATTTCATAGCCTTCTGTTCTTAGCGCTCTTTGATCTTAGCAGATGTGTAAATACATAAACACGTGTCAAAAAAGCATTACTGTAGACATGATCATTTCTTCAGGAGGCCTTGATGAGATCTTTTAATCTCAATGTTTCCACCTTTCGTTTCCTTACATATTTGTAAGGCTGAGATGAGTTCCATTATTGTGTCCAACGGTCGATAGCCGCCATGCTCTCCAGGGGAGAGCAATTAAGAAGCAGCTGTAGGTGAAGTAACTAGATAATTAGAGCACATTACAGCTCTTCTCTCTCTGTGTGTATGCATGAATGGGTGTGTGCATGTGTGTGTGTGTCTGAGTCAATAAACACAGATACAGGAAAACAAAACACAAAATCTTTAGACTTGGCCATTCCTTGGGTCTTATACTTTTCACTCTGCACTCTACAGATACAATAAATCTGATCCAAAGTCCATCCAAAAATGAAATTAAACTAAAGCATTTAAGGTGTTTCAATTCAATTCAATTTTGTTTATATAGCGCCAAATCACAACAAAAGTCGCCTCAAGGCGCTTCATAGATACAGAGAAAAACCCAACAATCATATGACTCCCTATGAGCAAGCACTTTGGCGACAGTGGGAAGGAAAAACTCCCTTTTAACAGGAAGAAACCTCCGGCAGAACCAGGCTCAGGGAGGGGCGGGGCCATCTGCTGCGACCGGTTGGGGTGAGAGAAGGAAGACAGGAAAAAAGACATGCTGTGGAAGAGAGACAGAGGTTAATAACAGATATGATTCAATGCAGAGAAGTCTATTAATAAATAGTGAGTGAGAAAGGTGACTGGAAAGGAAAAACTCAATGCATCATGGGAATCCCCGGCAGCGTACGTCTATTGCAGCATAACTAAGGGAGGATTCAGGGTCACCTGGTCCAGCCCTAACTATATGCTTTAGCAAAAAGGAAAGTTTAACTAATTGGTGTGAGTTATCTGGCTTCATGGATAGATAGAGCTGCTGAGGAAGTAATTATTGTTGTTAACTCAGAAAGATCAATTGGAGAAAAAGAGTCTAACTTAACATCAATGGTACTAAGAGTAGCTGTAGATAATATTACATCTGTGGGATGATTATTAGTAATTTTTTTCTCTAATGATAAAAATTTTATTTGTGAAGAAGTTCATGAAGTCATCACTAGTTAACGTTAAAGGAATAGTTGGCTCAAAAGAGCTCTGACTTTTTGTCAGCCTGGCTACAGTGCTGAAGAGAAACTTAGGGTTGTTCTTATTTTCTTCAATCAGTGACGAATAGTAAGATGTTCTGGCATTGCGGAGGGCTTTCTTATAAAGCAGCAAAATATTTCTCCAGGCTAAATGATGATCCTCTATATTCAGGTACTTCTGATTTGAGACCTTAGTTTTCACAGGAGCTACAGTATCCAGAGTCGTACGTAGTGAGGAGGTAAAATTATTAACAAGATAATCGACCTCTGTTGGAGAAGCGTTCAGATAGCTGCTCTGCTCTATGTTGGTACAGGTCATTGAAGATGATAACAGTGGGAGGATTATATTCTTAAACTTAGTTACAGCGCTTTCAGAAAGACATCTACTTTGATAAAGTCTACTCTCCACTGCTGTGTAATCAATTATTGTAAATGTAAATGTTATCAGGAAATGATCAGATAACTTTAAATTTCCATACTAGATGGCTGAATGTGCCTTGTAGTAAAAAGCACTGAGTTCCCAGTTAGAGGTGAACCTGCTACATAGGTACCAGTCAATATACAGGTTATACAGTGTCCTTTATAGAGGTCTTTTTAGGTTTGGTTAAGACTAGCCCACTAAACATTGGACGTCGGATAGGTGTGCTGATCGTGTCTATATCTAGTCCATCAGTCCTTGATCAATTCTGGACATTTATACGACATCCAAACCAGGTCCACCAGGGGATTGTTGTTTTTAATTTTCAATTTTTTCTTTAACTGGTTTATTTATTTAAATTAATCGACTTATTTTTTTGTAAATCCTGAAATCCTGCTACTTTTACATGTTACAATGTAAAATAATAATGGTTAAAGTATTTAGAAACATTTTGGAATTAATTTTAAAAGGAGCACAATGTTTTTAACAAGTTTAAAAGAGCATTTGCATTATATATGATTCCTTTTTAATTTAGTGAAGCTGGTATCCTGTCTTATTGTGAAGAGCTTTGTAAGAGGAAGTGAGTGTGTTTGTGATCGGTAGCAGGACTAAGGTAAGTTGTGATGGAAAATATGAGAAGTTTTTTCAAGTGTGTATGTAGGAACTGGACTATCTGCTCATCAGTTCTTGTCTTTACCTGTAAGAAGCTGGGGATATTTCTGCTCAAAATCCACCAGCTGCTTGCTTTTGTTTTAGTTCATGACCCCAGCGCCATTTTGGAGATGTCCGCTGATCACTACGCATTCCTTCACACAAAACTGTTTCTGTACAGAAAACATTCCCTCCATCCTCTGGAAACATGTGACTACAGAGCCTATACATGTAAAAGCATTATAAAAACAACATCTAAAATGAGTCTAAGTTTGACATTGAAAAGATGTCCACAACAACCACTAAACAGCCCGTACACGGAGGTCGAAAAAGTACAAAAAAGTAAACTGACCATACAAAACAACCCCTTCAGTGGGCCAAAATTGTATGTTTAAAAATGATTTATGAAATATGTCAGTCTGACATCAGTTTGCACAGTGCAATGGTGTAGAGTTCAACACTTTTGCATGGCAAGTGAAAGGTTGTTTGTTCAATCCCAGATGGAGATACAAGTCCCCTTTGGCATTGCAGAAAAACTCAGCTGCTCCCTTACCATGAGAGGTGACAAGGGAGCAGCTGAATGTAGCTAGGCAACAACAGGACTTTCTTAGGACTATGAAAATATGGCTTGGGTCAAAAACAAAGTTAGCCTTTTGCATATTTCTTGACAAATCTGCTAGATGACCACTAAATCTGTGTTGTGTTCTCCTACTGATTATTGGATGATGACAGCATACTGAGAATGCTAGAAGGCAGAGGACAGCAGCTGGGACTAATAGCTCAGTTCTCTATCAGACCCTTCAAAATAGACCATAGTGCTTTATCATTTCTGATGCAGCCTGAGCACATTCACACATCCTCAGTCTGCTGAACTTTCAGTGATTTTGTATGACCAGCCGGTCACATTGTCTTTGCTGTCAATGTCATCTGTGTTTCAGCACTGACCCTCTGCTATGCCCACAGCAGCTGCCTGTCTCTGCTGTCACTGCAGTTCTTAGCCCACACTTACCCTCTCAAATCCAGGTCCACACTTCTAAATAGAGAGAACAAGAAGCAGAGGAGGATGGATTAGTAGTGTCAGAGTGAGAGTTAATAGAATCTCAAAAGAAGTAAATTGGCTTCGGTTTGCAGGCTTGACGTCTACCCATAGAGGATTTTGTTTTGGAGTAATAGCTAACTGTAAATAGGCTGAACCATCCAGCCACACAAACAATTTGTTAGAAGTGTAATATTTGTTTTACCCTGGCCTCAGCTGTTAGAGATAAAAGTCTAAAAGTGAACAGTCGTGTTCACTCTGAATCTTTGATATGCAAATAAAGCTGTGGCACAAGCAGCTATGTGCATGCAAACAGCCTCTTCAGTACCAACTGCAATGACTGCATGCTTCAGCTGCTAATCCACTGAGCCTGGCAGCCGTGAACTCCAAAGAGCCTTTCATCTCAACACAGGAAAGAAAACTCAACTCTATGACACTGAGGCAAATAATCTCATTAAGTTAAGTTATCGTAATGTGTAAAAATTGAACTTTTAAATCAAGGTAAATTGTTTTTTTATGGAATGTCACTTTAATTCAGATTTATCACTTGAAATGTTCTAGCAGACCAACATACCCCGAGTTAGCTGTCCAAGATGGTGGAACTGAGCTTAAAGTCTTTTTCTGTATGATTGCTAGAGATAACTAAATGGCTCTACCTGAGAACAAAATAAATCCTGTTTTTCCTGGATTTTTCTGGAACATGCTAACATGTGAGTTCCAAGATATCTAGCAAAAGTGAGGTTCAAAGACCATCCAAAACGATATTACACCTATTATCAGTGGTGTAGCACACTGATACAAAAATTTTCTCCATTTAGTCAAATTAATGTAATTGCATTTAATAATATGTATATATCTTCAAATGTATTCTATGGATATGGATGCTAAAAACCCTGATCATATTGTAATTTAACAATAGGGTCTATTATGGTGTGGGTTTGTGTCAAGGACTTACTGCATCATTGACTTTTGTATTCTGTTTTATTTTTAAAACAAAAGCGTTCCTCATATCCGTTGTTTACATCCACAGATACAGAAGCAGTTAATCTGAACAGCGTGACATATGTAAATACGTGGTTTAAAAGGTTTTGTGATTAACTCTCTTATGTAAGAGGGCAGACGCTTACATCCATTTGATTTGATTAAAAATAGGAACACCAAAACATGCAGCCAAGAAGTAATGTGGTTAATCGTTTGCATAGTATGTGTTTGTAGTTTCTCAGGCAGCCAAGTCACGGTCCCTTTCTACTTTAAATGCAGTGATACAGGCTAAACAACACAGTAGAGAACAGTGAGGGATGCCCTGAGCTCTACATAAGATGAACCAAGCCGCAGCTTTACAAATGCATAGCACGACATTAGAGGAGAGGAGAAACTTCAAAAATATAAAAAAGTCCAGTTGCCTCCTTTTCAAGCTCTCAAGACCATTTACATGGTGCAACCTTTATTCTTATTGGGTCGTGAAAAGCTTTATTCCACCCCTCTGAAACCCTACATTTTTGTCCTCTGTGTTTTTGTGGACTATTTATATTCCACTTGGTGTTTGCAAACCAAATAGATTGTGAATATTAGGATTCATGTAAATGTCTCCAGTGTGTGTCTCCTAATCCATTCGTGGGGTTTTTTTTGGTTGTTTTTTGGGGGGTGAGGGGGTTGTACTTGTGTTTGTCTCATCTCAGCCTTAATTCCTTTCACCTGCATGTTCTTATGCAATCAGCCCCGTGTTCTATTTCAGTGTCTGTTTTCTTTGTCTTGCTTTCTCCGGCTCGTTTCTTTATATATGTGCATGAATGTGGTGTACAGTCTAATCTCCTTTCCTTTTCATTTTTGTTTGTGTCTTGTTTAGTTTTTATATCTTCCTGCTGTGCTTTGTGTCTGTTCCCTGTGCAGTTCTTCCCCTGCTGTGTGATTTGTATCGGTTATTAAAGCTAGTTTTCTGCTCTTGAAACAAATCCTTTATGTAATGCACTTGGGTTCTCTTTTGAACTCTAAGTATCATAGGGCTCACATTTAGGCAGCGCAATAAAACATCGAAACGTCTAACTTCCACCCAAAATGTCTGTATGATCAACAAAACACTAACACTCGCTGAACTAGAAAGAATATTTAATCGTTTCATCCAGTCAGTTTAATTTGTTCTCTAAAGGCAGTTCATTACAGACAACGTGAACATCACAAGAAAATACGCTCATTCTAGTTAACTGAAAGAAGGCAGATTATCCGTCTTATTTGCAGCACTGTAATTGTAAAGTCAGTGAGAAGTTGAAGGTTATTATGCCTTTCATCATTTTCTGTGGCGGCTACTCAAATTAAACACGGCAAAAGTTTCAAACTATGAGGTTAATGTATGTGCAAGTAATCCAAGCTCAGATTACTCTCTTTGTTTCAAACAGGGGTTTTTGTCTAATCTTGAACCTGTTTGATGTCAGTGAGGGTGGATGTCCCAAATATGATCATCATAACTCCGGCTGTGCTCTCAAAAAGCTCCCCTGGCTGTTTGGACCGGAGCATCCCATTTGAACAACGCTGGCTCATGAAAAAGGGCCAAGGGAGGTCAAATAGACATAAATTCCCCTTTATGCACTGCATTCATGTTGTGGCATCTAAGAGTGTAATCGGCTATGGCATATTAAAAATTTTAATTATTAATTTAGAAAAAAAAATATGTTGCACTTTGAGATGATGTGTGCAGATGTGAGTGTGTGTGGATCAGAGCAAGTCAGACGGAAAACTATGATGAAAAAAATGACAAAGGGTGGAAGTAGGAGTGAGTGAGGATATTTGAACTCTGCAGTTTAACAACATGGCAGAAGACTACGTTCATGAGAAATAGGGATCAGAGATCAAGGGTGTGTGTGTCTGTGTGTAGATGGGACTGAGTGAGTAGTAACTCTTCATGGCAAGCCACTGCTGGCCACAGGGAATGTACAAAAAGAGCGTAACAAGAGTAGCATCTGAAAGAAAAAGCAACGAGCAAGTGGAGAGTTTTTATAAAAGGAATTTCACAGAAAGTGGCTGAATGAGAGAAATACAAAGAAGAAGAGGAAGGAGATGTAGGAAGTGGGATGGGAAAATCAAAAGAATGTTTTCCTGTGGGATCAATTAGGTTCTTACAAAAACTGAGTACCAAAGAAACACATTTTCTTTCTCCACAAGCACGATTCCACACAATTAAAAAGGCATTTAGATTAATGGAGGCCAGCTGTCACTAGACTTTTACTCAGCAGGCTTCTGTTTGAGTCAGTGGATTTGTATTTTATTTTTTGTATTGTTTGACTTTTTTGCTAGATTTAGGCACCAAATCTACTTGGTTTGTGTTATAGACAGTGTTATTGTTAATGTATGTTTGGGGGCGTTGCACCCCGGAACCTTCAAAGGTTTTTCAGGGTTCTCCCTGCCGGAATGTTATGTGTGGGACAGTTTCCTGTATGTGTGCGACTAGCTGTGGTTGTTTCTAAAAGTGGTCAGTAAACGTCCTAAAACTGGCACTTGAGTTTCCGAGCATTTTTATCCTGAGGTTATAACACCTTTTTGGCGACGAGGATAAAAGCAGAACGCGGACAGTTTTGAGTTTTTGCTACGGATTTTGCAGTCGGACTACCGCTTCGCATCTATGGCTACGATCGGATCGCTCACGGAGTTCGCCGAGGGAGACGGCGACTGGATTGAATATATCGAGAGGCTGGAACACTTTTTCTTGGCAAACGACATTTCGGACGAAGGAAAAAAAAGGTCAGTTCTTCTTAGTGCGTGTGGAGCAAGGACCTACAAGTTGATACGTAACCTGACGACGCCTCGGAAACCAGGGGACTTCAGTTTCAAAGAACTGGTGACGTTGGTGCAAAATCATCACTGCCCGAAACCCTCCGTGATTGTTCAGCGGTTCAAATTCCACACTCATTCACGCAAGCCGGGAGTTTCGGTGGCTGCGTATGTGACCGAGCTGAGACAGCTATCGGAGCACTGTGAGTTTGGAGGCGTGCTGGATGACATGCTCCGCGACAGGTTGGTGTGTGGTATAAATGATGATGGCATGCAGCGTCGGTTGTTAGGGGAGCCCACACTGGACTTTAAGAAAGCTTTGGAAATTGCTCAGGCAATAGAAATGGCAGCTAATAACACTAAAGACATTCGGAAAGCTAACAACAATATGCACTCAACCAAGGTGCATCATGTATCTCGGAGTGTGAGGGGCAAACCGAGGGAGCTTTTGGAGTGTTACCGGTGTGGGGGAGCACACTTTGCCAAGGACTGTGTGTTCAAAGACAGTACCTGCCATAACTGCAAGAAAAAGGGGCACTTAGCCAAGAAATGCAGGGGCACTAAGGAGAAATCAAAGAAGGAATGGAAGACAAAACACAAGCTAAACACGCATCACCTGCAGGGCATGAGGAGGATGAGTGTGTTTTCAACATGTTTAATCTGGTTGGCTTTAATAAGTGCTGTGCGGAGCCCATCTATGCCACTATCCAGGTAAATGGGAAGGAGCTACAAATGGAGGTGGATACAGGGGCATCAGCTTCGGTGATCAGCCAAGCCACCTACCACAGCTTGTGGCACTCGGGTGGGGCACCAGCTCTCCAAGCGACTGAGATAAGCCTTAGACAGTACACGGGTGAATGCATTCCCCTGCTTGGTGCTATAGAGGTGCATGCAGCATATCAGGGTCAAGAAGCTGCAGCAACACTACTGGTGGTGAAAGGGGAGGGGCCTAGTCTGCTGGGTCGTGACCTTCTGCAGAAAATCCGCCTGAACTGGAGGGAAATCAGGTATGTAACGGTAATTGCAGAGTTACTGGGAAAGTATGCAGATGTGTTCAAGAATGAATTGGGCACTCTCCGGGGCACCACTGTGAAGCTGTGTGTGGACCCTTTTGCCCGGCCACGCTTTTTCAAACCACGCACTGTACCATACGCCATGAAGGCCAAGGTGGAAGCAGAGTTGGAGAGACTACAACAGATAGGGGTCATTGAGCCAATAGAGTTCTCGGACTGGGCAGCCCCGATTGTACCAGTGTTGAAAGAGGACGGAGGGGTGCGTATATGCGGTGATTACAAACTGACAGTAAACCAAGCCTCTCAGCTCGACGCCTACCCTCTGCCTCGAGTGGATGACCTGTTTGCCACACTGGCAGGTGGTCGGACATTCACAAAGTTGGATATGAGTCATGCTTACCAGCAGTTGCTGCTGGATGAGGAATCAAAAGAATATGTGACAATAAACACACACAAGGGGCTGTTCAAGTACAACCGCCTTGTGTTTGGCGTTGCATCCAGTCCGGCTATCTTTCAGCGCACCATGGACAATCTTCTGAAAAACATTCCTGGTGTTGCTGTTTACTTGGATGACATTTTAGTTACAGGTAAAACAGAAGAGGAGCATCTGCGTAACCGTGAACAGGTGTTGAAGAAGCTCTCAGGAGCTGGGTTGTGTTTGAAGCGCAGTAAGTGTGTTTTCCAAGCCCCTAGCGTTACATACCTGGGTCATCGCATCTCTGCACAGGGCCTGTCCCCACTGGAAGAGAAAGTGAGGGCGGTAAAAGAAGCCCAGAGTCCAAAGAATGTAGCTGAACTAAGATCATTCTTGGGCTTAGTGAACTATTATGGGAAGTTTTTGCCTGACCTCTCCAGCATGCTTGCTCCCCTGTATGGGCTACTGCACAAAGACAGTCAGAGAAGGTGTTCCCAAGCACAGGAGAAGGCCTTCAGACAGGTAAAAGAACTGTTACAATCGGCACCGCTCCTGGTGCATTTTGATCCGGAGAAGGAGGTGGTCCTGTCCTGTGATGCCTCCCCGTATGGCATAGGAGCTGTTCTTTCCCATCGCATGGAAGAGGGGGACGAGAAACCGGTCGGATATGCGTCACGCACGCTCACAGCAGCAGAAAAGGGCTATTCACAGCTTGAGAAGGAAGGCTTAGCAATAGTTTTTGCTGTGAAACGATTTCATCAGTACCTGTATGGCCGCCCATTTACTGTTGTTACAGACCATAAGCCCCTCCTGAGTCTCTTTAGTGAAACAAAAGGCATCCCACCCATGGCTTCAGCCCGGGTTCAGCGCTGGGCATTAACACTGTCAGCATACCAGTATCGCATTGTTTATAAGGCGGGACCTGAAAATGCGAATGCAGATGCTTTCAGCCGCCTCCCCCTCCCGGAGGTCCCCGACCAGTCGAACTTGCCCCCAGAAACTGTGTTTTTGCTGGACATGTTGGTGAACTCTCCGGTCCGTGCTAAAAACATCAAAGCATGGACTGAACGGGATCCAGAGTTATCTCAGGTTAAACAGTGGCTGTTGCAGGGCTGGCCAGCAACAGTGGAGCAGGATCAGCTCAAACCGTATGCCAAGCGTCAGCAGGAGCTCAGTGTTCGAGATGGCTGCATCCTGTGGGGTTCCCGAGTCATTGTTCCGCCTCCAGGTCGGTCACAAATCATTGAAGTGTTGCATGAGGCTCATCCAGGGATTTCTCGAATGAAAAGTCTGGCAAGGTCATTCGTGTGGTGGCCGGGAATGGACAGTGCCTTGGAAGACAAGGTAAAAACCTGTTCTCAATGTCAGTCAAACCAAAAAATGCCACCACCTGCCCCACTCCACCCATGGGAGTGGCCTGGCCGTCCATGGTCCAGGCTTCATCTAGATTTTGCCGGCCCCTTTTTGGGCCACATGTTCCTGGTGTTGGTGGATGCGCATTCAAAATGGCTGGATGCCCACATAATGCCGACCATCAGAGCCCCAGTCGTCACAGACACACTCCGGAGAATCTTTGCAACACATGGATTACCTGAGGCAGTGGTCACGGACAATGGGCCCACGTTCCCAAGTGGGGTTTTCCAAGAATTTATGGAGAGAAATGGGATCCGACATATCTGCACAGCACCCTACCACCACCGTCATTCACCACAGTTCAGGACCAGTATCTTTTGTGGTGGAGTTGTTGGATGGCAGACAAGTTCGCAGGCACAAGGATCATGTGAGAGCCCGCACGGATGGAGCTGAGAAGAGGGCTCAGAGTGGTTCGCACGCACATGGTGAAGACAGGGCTGTGGACATTCTGGGGCCTCAGAGTGGTTCACCCGAAGGGGAAGTCATGTCAGCAGCCCCTGAGATCGGGATTGGTTCTTCAGTATCACCAGAAGGGCTGGTGGAGCAATCTAAGTCACCTGAGCCGAACCCGGCCACAGGAGCTCAGCAGGCTCCTAGCCTGGAGAACCCAGCAGCAGGACTGAGAAGGTCAAAGAGGCAGCACAAGCCCCCTGATAGACTGAATTGTTAAAATAATGTGGTTATGAATTCTCCCTCTCTTTTTGTACTTATGCATAATTGCTATGTTGTGGGTTTTTGTTTAAGGGGGGGGAAGTGTTATAGACAGTGTTATTGTTAATGTATGTTTGGGGGCGTTGCACCCCGGAACCTTCAAAGGTTTTTCAGGGTTCTCCCTGTTGTGTGTGGGACAGTTTCCTGTATGTGTGCGACTAGCTGTGGTTGTTTCTAAAAGTGGTCAGTAAACGTCCTAAAACTGGCACTTGAGTTTCCGAGCATTTTTATCCTGAGGTTATAACAGTTTGATTTAGCAAATGATTGTTTTACAACATTTGAAAATTCTCCTCTGCATCCTAGTTTATGAACGAGCTTCTTCAAATACATGAGTCACTGTCTCAAAGTAAATGATAGTAAGAACACCAGAAAATAAATTCCACAAATGCCGAACAGAAGTTACATATATTTGCGATATGACACATGCATAATGCATCTGCATCAATATGTATCTGAGAATACAGTTTATTAATAATAATAATAATAATAATAATACATTTTATTTGAGGGCGCCTTTCAGAAACCCAAGGTCACCTTACAAAAAAAAACAATTAATAAAAGGAGCAGTAGTCATAAAATACATAAAATAAGTTAAAATTACAAAACAGAGCGTGACAACAGATAACAATCAGCATTAAAGCGAATAAGCCAGTTTAAGCACTGGGTGGGGTGGCTGTAGCTCAGGTGGCAGAGTGGATCAGCCATTAACCAGAAGGTTGGTGGTTCAATCCCAGGCTGCTCCAGTCTGCATGCCAAATATCCTTGGGCAAGATACTAACCCCATGTTGCTCTCCGATGCATCGGAGTGTGAATGTGTATGAATGTTAGATACTTAGCACTTAAGCTTAGAAGTGCTTGTGTGAATGGGTGTGATTGGGTGAATGAATTAGCTGTATAAAGTGCTTTGAGTGCTCGGACAGAGTAGAAAAGCGCTATATAAGAACCAGTCCATTTAAGCAGATGTGTTTTGAGCTGTGTCTTAAATACGGAGAGGGAGTCAATATTTCTTAGTGCAGAAGGAAGAGAGTTCCAGAGCCGGGGAGCAGAGCGACTGAAAGCTCTGTTCCCCATAGTGATAAGGTGTGAGGACGGAACAGTAAGATGAATAGTAGATGATGATCTGAGAGGGCAGGAAACAGTAGTGATATGGAGCAGGTCACACAAATATGAAGGAGCAGATTTATGGATACACTTGTATGTAAGAAGTAAGATTTTAAAATTTATCCTGGCTTCTATGGGCAACCAGTGAAGCTGCTGAAGAACTGGAGTAATATGAGCACTTAATGGAGTACGGGTTATGATCCAAGCTGCAGAATTTTGAAGAGTTTAGCTGTTGATCCCTGTTAGGAGACATATTGGTGAAGTCCAGGTTAGCAACACATGAAATTCCCATCACTCCAGCACTCTCACTGTCTGGTTGCTCTTGTAATCTTCCTCTGCCCGCTTCTCTGCAGACCATTAGCCGCACCTTTCCTCTGTCTCTGTCAGCGGCTGTGGAAATACAAGGTGATAAAAATGATGGAGTGGCAGACTATAGATTTAATCCACAAAACAAATTTGGCTTTTCATTTTTGCTCAGAGATGAATGTCTACAGTAGCTTATTCTGAATAATTCAACAGCTACTACTGAGTGCATTCACACATTTCTTCACACATCATCAGGCATTGTATGGATTTTCTACAATCCATGCTAACTGAGCAGTGCTATGATCCTACATAGCAGGATTTACTGTTATAATGTTGAATGTATCATATGCAGTAGGTTAGAGTAGACAAATGATTATCCCCAAAATTAAATTTCATCTTTATTACTTGTCTCAAACTCCCTGATAGTACAGTAAAATCAGACCAGACTCGGGGAGTGCTGTGAGATCTAAGCATGAAGATCCTAACTCCCAAAATGAAACAAGAATGTAACCTGAGGCAAGAAGTCTAGAAAAAAACATCAGCTGTGCAGTGCAGTGTAGAAAGTACACTATTTGTTTTAAAGAAGCATTCACACTTGATGCACAGAATTGATCATTATTTCTGAAACAAATCTAGAGTTTGCTCATCCACAAGCTAAAATTCTGTGTTTTGCACCTTTTTAGACTACTTGTAGAATACTGTGGAGCTGCATAACTATAGAAAGTCATACATGTTAAACTGCCATGTGTTGCAGCTATTGCATCTTGCACTTATAGCATTCGGTCCATCAGAATTCCCTCGCCACAAAGACCTTCTTGCTACCCGAGCTTTTGTTTTGTGAACAGTAGAAGACGCGGTTGTGACTACTCATCTTCTCTTGCTTTCTCTCTGTCTCTGTCTCCTGGGTCTCTGCAGTCATAGATCAGCAGGGTCATAAATTGAACCCAGGGGAATGCTGGAATGTTGTTGTGTAATCCTTTCATTTGTATTTCTCATTATATTATATTTTCCTTCAATAAACCTCCCACATACTCTGCCTGCAGTTCCATTGGACATACATATTTGACTTTCTTTCACACCTCAACATATATTCTCCGTTCTTCTGTAAAAACAAGGAATAGACTTTATGAACTGTGAACCTTCACTGAAAGCAAAAGCTTATCAGTGCAGTCATGCCAGCCTTTTCTTTTCATGCCCATTATCTCACTCTGGCTCTTTTCCATTTCCTCTCCTTTCTCGCCAGGATGACTGAGCAAAGCTGTAATGTTTCAGCCTTTCCTTCCCACCTTTGTTTAACCCTTAGTACTGTTCATATATCACACCTTCACAGTGTGAGCTGCATCAATTTTGACCGATACTTCCGTCTTAGGTATCTGTTCCTTATTTTGAACTATTTTGAACTATTTTGGTGCCTAAATAGGTTCTCTGAAAAATGGATGATTAATATTTAATAAATGTTTCTGAGAGCAGGGGCAGTGTTTTATTTTGTAGGTTTTACAGTCATTTTCAGAGACAAATGTCTAATGTCCTGTTTTCCCTAAGACATAAAAACATAACAGCCATATTGATTTTAATTGCATTTTATTGAAACTTAAAATGGAAAGAACATTTTAGGATTTGGGACTTTATATATCCAACAACCATCAAACATTATCTTTTATGTCTTAAAAAGTCATCATAGCAAAGAAATTATCACAATAATTTTATTGTACATTTACTAATTATATAACACCTGAAACATAAAACATGAAAATGCAAATGAAACTTTTACTAATTCAGCGACTAGCTAGTGCCTGTCTTTGCATGAATATAGGCAAAGGTGGTCATGGCACTGTCAGTCTCCCTCTTGAACTCTATCACGACTGTCCTACAAAAATAAACACATGACATGTACCATTTCAAAGTTTCAAGATTATTTAAATCCCTAATTTTCCTTGACTTGACCCACACCAATTGATTTAAAATCAGTATTAAGAGATAAGGTTTAAAAGTGATCAGGATCAGTCTCACTGTACAAAAATCCATTACACCTCAACAACAATTACTTATAATATTTTAATAGTTGTGTATTTTGGGTCATTTGAAAAGAAAGTCTTCCAACTTCAGCAAAAAGGATGACATTTGGGGCTTTTTTTGTTTGTTTGTTTTTTCCACTGTTGTAAAATGTCAAAATGGGTCAAATTTGAATTGCAAGTAACTGTCAACAGTTTCACTAATCTCCTGCCTCCTGCTAAAAATTCCTCCTCCGTCTCTTCCAAAATATCATCCCCCATTTGTTATCCTCTCCATGGTCTCCGCCTTGGAAGCACTACACGCTCTGTTGCCATGACAGCAAAGGTAATGTCAAGGCAAGAGATCAGCCTGTTTTTAACCTCTTGTTTGTGTCTGTGAATCATACAGAGACACGGTGACACATTCTCCAGCCCCCAGGTGGTCTTAGCTTTACAGGCTGGGTCTCTCAGACCTAACAGGAGCTGGTTGTTTTTCTCAAAGAGAGAACCTGTGGCCTTCATTCTGTTGCCATGGTAACCCGCATGGATCCTTTATTTGATAATTCTTTGGTTGTAATGCCCCTGGCGTAGTTTTGATTGGTTCAAATGGTGAAGGCTACAGTTAATAAACTCTAACCTTCACCACTCTGTGTTTTGTTTGGATTGTTTTTTTATTGAGGGAGAGCAATAGGTCAAGCACATTACTGCACTGTATTCCCTGCCAGTTCTGTTTAAAAATAAAGCTATAAAAACACGCCACACTTTGGTAAAGCTTGAGTTTGACCTTTTGGTCTTTTGAAAATACACGTGGTCATTATTGGAAGAAAGGACAGAAATGATGAGCTAATGCTAACCTGAATTTATCATATACTGAGACACTAACTAAATGTTGATTTAGGAAATTTAAAACAATATAACATAAAGATCATTCATTCCGCCTTAAATTATGACTTTTCCTATAGTGACCTACGATACTTAAAAAATGAAATACTTTTACACAGTGCTACAAATGTATGTGAATTGAGGCTGTTGACTATTTTGTACTGTAATCTATTTTAGGCCCACATTGTGGGCCTGATTTTAGGGAGTCTTGAAATTGTACGTGCCATGTCTGTGTATTTTTATGGGAAAGTGATGACAGAGTTCACGGTATGCTTTGGCACTGTTCATGTTCCCACAGAGAAAGGTACCTGCTGGCTTGTCTTTGCATCATTTACATGAAGTCTTACCAGGCTATTTCCCTCAGATTGTTCAACATTTTGTATTGATTTATATGGACTTGCATAATTAGTGCATGCTAACAAATAAATGTCTAAAAGACTGACAGCAGCCATACGTTTGATCCATTGGTCACAGTAGTTATGGCTCAGGTGACGCTTGTTTACTAATTCCTGGGTTGTCAGTTTGTTCCCCAGCACCTTCTCGTGTAAAAATGTCCCTGGGTAAGACAATGGACCTGAAGTTACCAGCATGCATTCTAACCAAACACAAAATCAGCTGATTAATTCTTGCTTCCATAGTAGTTAATCAGTGAGACTGCCTGCTGCTTGAAATTAAAGCCTGCAGCCTTTCAGCCTTCCAAAGAATAGTGCTGCCCATCACAGATTAATTGGTATATTCAAATGAAGCACTTTCATTCATGGGTCATCAAACTAACTAATTAAATGTTACTAGCAACAACAAAAATTTCTAAAGAGTCTAAAACTGACCTTTAATTAGGAAGGCACTGTTCTACTTCCAGAAAGTTATTGTTTATTCCCATTAACCAATGACAAGCCTTTTCTCTCTAATGGCATCATTCCTTTTAGCTCTCACAGCCTGACTTATAGCCAATCTCTATTCCCCATTTTAATGAGGTAATTAGTGTCTGTTTGTTTATATGTGTTGTGACACAAATATCAGGACTGATGTGGATGATCAGCTTTCTTTTTTATCACTCTATAGTTGATGATTCGGTTGTCTGGAATATGCACTAAAATTGTCTGGAATAAATTCTGGTATGCAAGCAGCACCTGCAGGACAAACCTAAGAGTCTCAGTGAAACATGTTTAATTGTTGATGTCTGCATGACTGAAAGTCGTTTGCACAATGACTCATCCCCTCCATCCCACGGTGCACCAGGGACAGATTTCTCCCCACAGACAGGTAATTTGAAAGAGGAACATGCTGAAAGATTAGAAAGGCTCTGGAGTATAGTATAAACACGGTCATGACTCAGACTGCGTGAACCTTAACACAAGCGGAGCACAGAGATAAACAGTAAAAGTTCATCCTTATTACAAAAGTAAACACAGCTGAACTTTTATCCTATAGTACCACAACTAAATAGTATGTAGTTTATATAGACTGGGATCAATCAGAGCTAATAGGATTAGCAAAGAAAAAAGCTATGCCTAAGCCCAAACCAAACCACGCATTAAGCAAAGGCCCATAAGGAGAAAGACCTAAACATAAATCTGTAGGTAACTGTGGTGAAGGGGATGTGGTGCAACTGACCTTTGTTAGCCTTTATGCTACAGTCACACTAGAGAAAACAACGTTTGGAGAAAGCAACGAAAACTCATGCAATGGTGGGAAGTGAGCTTGCATTTGCTTTTCTATCAGTTGCTATCTTCGAAATACTTTGATGTATCAAGACTGTAATAGAAATAAGATGTAGTCTGTTTGCGTTCAGACTGCCACCAGTTTGCAGTTGAAAGACAATTGACAATTAGATGCAATCTATTTGTAAAAATACAGCAACTGACTATGATAAATCAGTTAAAATTGTGAATCTGCTGCCTTGGATATAAACAGAAATTCACATTCACTATGATATTGAGACATAGTTGCTGCAAGATGGCGATTCAACTGCAAAATTACATAGGCACTTGGCAACCTTGCTTTTGTATAGGAATGTAACTAGAACACAAACACCTGGTAATCATTTGACTCCAGTCTACAACTGCAAAGAGGTGCATCACAGGCAAGTTGTGTTCAGGCTTCGATTAAATGGAACTGCCTGCATTTGAATTAGATCACAGTTATTTGCAGATATTTACCAATCTGTCTTAAAGGATTGCAGTCGGTTTGATTTGGACCGTGATTGCTTGGAGACAGGATTACCTCCCCCAAGAGTAACTGGGGAAGGATGTCTGGATTATCCTATTTAGCCTGCTGCCAGCAAGAACCTGGCTTTGGATGAACAGACGATCATGGATGAGTGGATGGAGATTGCCTCTCTCCAGGCAACCTGTCTAGTCACCTTTTGAAAAAGGTCATTGATCAGACACAATGATATCACAATTAGGAACACAACAACAAGTGTGATATTTATAAACATACTCCTTCTAATATGTCTAATACTGAATATCATTACCACTGTCTAGTCTAGCATCAATGTTAGCACCACAAAATATAATGTGCTATTATTATACACATGAAAAGATGACAACAAAGTTACTTTTGCGCTGAATTGTTCCTGTTCAGAATCCCTGCTCCTAATCTAATGGATGGGTTTCATCTTAGCTCTGCGGGGAACACATGAAGCAATGCATTTTGAGGATTAGACAGGTTATTGACTGTTAGGTCAATTTTAATGCACCTTTGAAACTTTTCTGCATCAGTTTATGCTGAAAATCTCAAACATCAGTTGATATCACAATATGTAATACAGTACGCGTTGCGCTTATGCTGACTCCCTACGCATTAAGACGTGATTTATTATTCTGTCCTCTTATGAAACTTGAGCCCTTTATGAAGCTTGAGACACAGTGTAGGGAGATGATAACTCATCCATCTTTTGGATATCATCTACACCTTAACTACATTATGTAGTAGTGACTGACGAAATGGAAAGATGAACAAAGTTTCCTTTTGATCACTTAACAAAAAAGCAACAAACTTTCTGAAGCTGAAAAAAAAAGACTCGGGATGAAGTAATGATTCATAATCATATTTTTGAGGGAAAAAGCCGTGGCTGATGAAAAAAGATTCACCTCTGTCAGAGGTACCTGAGTGTTGGGTTTTTGTTCCTCTGCTTGTTTTTATTATGGGGTGGTAGAGATGACACAGTGGCTCTGGGGTTATTTATTTCTGCCACACAGAAATATTGTATCTCATAACAGAATGATGGATAGAGACCAATAAGAACAATGAGGTGTAAACCACAGTGGTCTCTACAGCAACCTAGCTGGAATATTTAAAAAGTATCAAATCCTACCTTTTTAAGTGCAGTAGTGATAATTCTGCTATCTTGTATCTACATTTTTTCTCTTGCAGTTTATCCTTGATAACAGCTCCTTCCTCTCTGGGTGTGAGAATGAATGTCTCAACAGCAATTATTAGTGTTATGCTAGTTCAAGAAATACTTTGACTAGGATGTTATGTAAGACTGTAGTCTCTGCTTTGAAGTTTCACCATCACATGCTTTGTACTCTCTCGTCTCTCTCTACCTCAGGTAAAGCTACCTCACTGATAACAGGTTATATAAATAAGCCCCTTCTCTACAGTGTCAGCCACGTCTGCCATCTCTCCTCTGCTGTCATCACAATAGAGCAACCTTGAAGTGAAATGTTGCATGAGATTAAATGTCTGATCTGATGCAGACTATCTGGATAGTTTGGGACATAAACAAACAAATCACAACAGTTAAAATGTCTTATATGAGCTGTTTTGTTGACATAATGAAAGAGTATTTTGAAGATGGTACTTTTTTATTGGAGGAGCAAAACAAGGGTGGGAAAGGTATATTTGTTACAATGCTTAATATGGATTACTGCATGTAGAATAATAACTTGTTGGCAATGTTTTTGCAACTTATAATGTAATTGCTTGTCTGTAATTATGATTTTAAAAAAAAAAAGAAAGATTGACTTCAGAAATACAATGGAAATTAAACAAAAATGAAGAACGAATGGAATGAGACATGTGTTATTGGTGTTTTTGTTTAAGCTGAAAATTCAGTTAATTACAAGATTATTTTTTTCTTATCACTTCACAGTATTTTATAAAAATGCTACAATTTAAACTTTATAATTTATAGTCAACTAATCTGGTTGGAATTTCTTCCTTTCTTCAGTGGATCATAAAAAGTTTTTTTTTTCTGAGAACCGCTCTTTGTGTTCTTCACAAGTTCAAGTCATTGTTCAAGTTCTCTTGTCTATTCTCCTGCAGACATCACATCTCAGTCATTCAATGTTTCCGCCTCTTCACTGCACTACTTTGTCTTCTTGACACTCAAATATACACACCCAGGCAGCTGTCTGCAAACCCACACACGTCAGCTATTCATAAACTCATCTCACACACTCCTAAACTAACTTTAGCCGTATACTCATCTCTTTCCCCGATCACTTCTTTTAGTCATATGTCAGAATGGCCTTATGTGATCACTTTCCACACATCACTCTGCAGCAGTCAGGTGGCCTGACTCCTGTCTCAACCTCCTGTGGCCATCTATCTGCTAATTCCTTTGGTTGAAGTCAAAGTTATGAAGCCACGGTTGCTACTGGATTATGCATTTTGAATCTTCAGTCTCCATGTGTTGCTACCACCATGTTTGTTTGTTTTTGGACCCAAAAGTTACCTTATTTATATGAAGTTACTGAAGTTAGCAACTAATGTGGGCAATCTTGGCTAACTACCTGCATTGACAAACTATGCAATGCATAGATAAACATACTAGCTGAGATACTAAAATACTAGCTAGTAGCTGATTAGTCCTAAGTAAAACTAAAAAACCGGAAAGTGAGGCAAGACTTCTTGGATGAGTTGTACCATGTAGCAAGGTATTATTAATCAGATTATTAATACACACACACACACACACACACACACACACACACACACACATATATATATATATATAGCATCAGCCAATCACCTTAATTGTAACTGTATAGCTAGAAAAGCTGAAAATACGAGGATAGCATGGATTCGGTATCTTGCACAAAATAACCTTGAGCTCTTAAATAATGACAGACAGGTGTTTACAATAGAAACCAGCTACAGTGTTAGAAGCACTGAAGAAGAAGTGCAAGGGGACAGACCAACAGACACTGATGTAACTCAGTGCAAGACTACAGACTAGAGGGTGGGAGGAGAAATGGAGGAATAGCAGTTTTAAAGACTTAGATTTGCAGTTGAATTTATAATTTTATGAAAGGAAGGGAAAAAGAGGGGAGTAGCATGCTGAGGCAGCTGTCCTCTTGTTGAACCACTTAGCTGATATTAAATTCAGACATGATGACTTCATCCCCAAGCACTTAGCCACTCAGCAGTTATTACATCATCAGATTTGGAATTGAGCCGAATGATGTCATCCCTAGAGGTGGGGCAGGTGATGCGTACATCTGTGCACAGACTGTGTAATGTAGTAGAATAATTTTAAAGAAGCTTTTAGCTTATGCAGATTTTCTGTGGAGATGGTGGCTGTTGCCATAGGAAAATAATCAGAATATTTAACCTTAGTTACCTTAGTTTCTTGCATCAGACTCAACCCTTGAAATCCTTTATAGAAGTGGTGTTAATGTATTTTTAATAACACACTGACAGTGAAATAAAAAAGAAAGAAAAATCAAACTCATTTTCTTTCTCAGAACTTGCCATATTTTATAAGTACATACATTTACATTTCAGCCGTCTTTGTGCTCACAGTAAAGGGGACAAAACACAACGTAAATATTATGCGGCTCCCATCTCTTTAGCGCTAACACACACACACAAACACACACAAACTCACACAGTGGTGTCAGGACACTTTATTCGAAAGACGCGCACCCTCTCACACGTGTGTAAATGCATCCACATTACTGTCCCCAATGCAGTCAGTCAGTTCCAATCTATTCTCCAAACACCTAATTTAGGCTTTCTTGCACTTAAGAAAATGATATATGAAATACCACTTATACTTACAAAACATGTTCAACAAACCAAGAGTACAAATAAAAAAAAGATAAATAAAAACAGTCTACATCTTTATGATGAAAACATTGTCATTATAAAATAAACTTTAATAATAATCCACTTTTTTACAGCTGTGTCAGATGTGGTTCATTCTGGTTTTCATATGATGGAATATAGGTTACTATTTATAGGAGGAAGAGCTGAAGGAAGAGAAGAAGAAGAAGAAGAAGAGGAAAAGAAGAAGAGTAATAGCAACATTAAAGACATTCTGCACTGCACACGGCTACAGTGACAATTGGTTGCTTGCATGTAGATGATGCTGCATGTTTCCAGGTGATTTTCAGTGACAGTCTTTGGAATCGTTTAAAGCTTTGGGGTTCCTTTTGTCATGCCCCTGCCCTCCCACTGAACCCCAAATACTTCAAAGATAGGTGATTGAATGAATGAACGATTGAATGATGACATCACTTGAAATGAACCCCTCCTACACACATCAAAGTCCACTCCCCCCTTATTCAACCCGCCCTCATTTTAAGTCCATTGGTTACTGGCAAGCAGGATGTTGGATCCCACCCATCCTCATTCCGTCCCTCTCGTGGTTGAACCAGATCAGATATGGATGACAGGAGCCACCAACACCCCAACTTTCTAATCCTCTGACATGGCATGCCACTTGGCGATCTGGCGACGCGGGTGGTCACAGATCTCCCTCCAGTGCTCCCCGGGAGTACCTGCCGCCGATGTGCCCAGCACAAGGCGCCCAATGACGGTGTTGGGGCAGCGTGAGTTGCCCATGTCTGAGTCCATCAGCAGTAGCTCCACGCTGGTGTCCCTCAGGCCCTCTTCGGAGGGTAGATCGAAGACAAAGAGCTCATTAAACACCGGGTTAGGCGAGCTTTTCTTCACATGGGTTTTCTTCTTGCACACGCGTTTCTTTCCATGATACATGTTCACCTTGACATATGGATCTGGAGGAGAAGAACGACAAGAGTTGAGCAAGAAAAGCCACAGCGACTATCCATGCCTGCGGCAACTGCAGAGTGGCACATTATTCCTAAACCAGATCAATACAGCAATCAATAGCGCGGAAATGATGGATGTTAGTGATGAGGACAAAAGAGGCTGGCTGTGTAAACACTGTGTGTGTACGTGTGTGTGTGCTTGTCACTAAAGTGCTCTATCACATCCTGATCAGATTACTTTGGTGCGGTGGCGGTGCCATTAGTGCAACTATCACAGCATCTAAAGCAGTCTGGGATGCACAGCAGGAAGAGCAAAATGATTTTGGTTTCATCCCTTTTCCGTTATGAAGAAGAAATACATTCAAGCCTGCAGTTATATGGACATGGTTTGCATATTAAACTGGTTCAGTTGAAAGCCTGTGTACCTGTAGGTCCGTTGTTTTCAGTCTTGGGGAGGTGGCGAGCTTTGAGAACAACTACAGTCAGAGTGTTGGTGGTGGACTGGTAACACAGGGACAGCAATAACTCACCACGACCTGACGATTTCTGTGGAGAAGTGAAGAATGGATAAAGGTTAAAAAAGAAGCAAAAATTGGAAGAGCAAACAGAGCAAACATTTGTAAGTGAAACTTACACTAAAGAAACCCTAAATCCAGCCTGTCCTTTCATGTTTTCCAATTCTACTTAATAAGCAGTCATTTGTAAAGTTGTTATTCGGTTGTCAAGTTAATACATTTAAGTAGGTTAAATTAATCAGAAGAATGGATCCACTTAGTATGTATTAAAAGAATTAACACAATAGGGCGTGGTAGTTATTAAATAATGAATAAACTACAAAATTACGAGCTACAAAACGGTGTGTGGTGCTGCTGCAGCTTCCCATGCAGCAAATGGTGCCAGTCCTGACAGCTTGAGACACTGCCGGCTAAATAATCATCACCTGCTTATGTGGTAGATTTTCATATTTAACACACACAAAATGTGTCACTGAGAAGCTCCCAATCTTCTCTACAATTTGTTGCTGCTGTCACAGTTTGCTCATGCACATACACATCCACGCCCGCACCCCGTGAGAGTCGGCACCTCAGATGGTTGCGATCGCACCTTAGAGGCTCGCAGTCTCATGGTTGCCACAGCAACGAGAAGTAGCACACAGACAACTTCTGGCAATGACCTGATGTTCAGGTCTAAATCCAAAAGGATTGCCTGTTATTTTTAGTCTAATTAGTTTGTTTATTTGTGTATTAATGTATTTATTGTTTCTGTACTTCCAGAGCGAAAGCATGTTGGTGATGGCTGTGTCTCTTATTTTCTGGTGTATTGATTCTTTAAACTAACTACACACATATTACACAAAGCAGTGAGACAAAATCTATGTCACACAGACAAAGAGAGCCAGCACCCTGTAAGGCACGGGCTGCAACTTTTAAGAAACAACTGAGTGCGTCTCTCATGCTGATGTGGAGAAAATGGTTCTGTTTAATTATTGTCCCTTTGTACACTGTAAATCCATGACACAAGGCCAAAAAGCTGCGTTCTCCACCCTTTTATTTGCATATGAAATGTTTCTCATTCTGACAAGTTCAGCTGCGGCATAGCAGATAAATGAAAGAGATTAAAGATTTTCTTCAGCAAAAGAATCCAGAAATAACCTGCAAAGCAATTTCATAAATTCTAAAACTAATTTTTAGCTGATTTCACAGGTTCTTATCCCCCCTTACTATAAAGCTTTGCGAGATTTCTCTCCTCTGGGACCCAGATGAGAAATGGAATTGATGAAATACAGTTTGTCTCAGCATGGGGTGAAGAGATGAGAGATAAGAAATCTTATCCTCTTGAAGAGAGACGAGTGGAGATGGAATAAACCCTTTATACTTCACAGACTTCCATTTCCTAGCACTTCCCTAGAGTACGATATGGTACCAGAGACCATTAAAGACATTACACGTAGCTCATATTCCTTTTGAGAAACTACAAATATGCATGAACATATTCACAACTACCACACAGGGAAAGAGCTTCCATTTTAGAAGAGCACAATATCACCTCACACGTCTATAATTACACAATGAGAGATGCTCATGCATGGCCATACCATTTAATAGCAGTCTATAGAGTGGTGCTCTATACTATACCACAGACCAATGATAAGCACAAGGATATCCTTTTACTTTTATTTAATTTAGCCAAACCAGGAATCATTTAGGCTAATGCATTTAGAGGAAATGAAGACATATTGTACTCATGGGTGTCAAAATACTCAATACATTAAATGACACTTATAAACATTACTGCTGCATGTTTGTGGTCCTCACAGATGCCAGGAACAGCAAGCCTGGAGTAGAAACCTACTGACCGCCTGCCCACAGATCTATAATGATGTAGTGTTGTTATCGTCTGACCTTCGTGGAATGGGAAATGTCGCCATGATAGCCTGGTTCACAGGTTGCCATTAAAGGAAAGGTATGTAGGGAGGATGTCATGTAAAGCAGTTCCAGCTGTTAAATGCAATGAGCAGATGAAATGACTTTTTCATATTTGGCTAAAGCAGTGAAAGAAAATAACGAACCCTAAAAAAGCTGATGAAAAACGTAAATAATAAATACCAAAAGCATCCTTGTATCCAAGGCAGCTCAGTGTCAACTTGCAAATCCATATTCCTGTAACAGATCTCATCTCTCTCTCCACAGAGAGATATATACCCTCTCTGCTTTCTCCTCTGGTTTCATATAATATTAAAATCATTTCTAAACCAACTAGAGGCTGTTATGATAGTTATTCCTCTGGTATATACCAATTAAATGTTAATTTAAAACTTCTATCGAACATCGAGATCACACACACGGAATGAGATTAATCATTTTTATTAAGAGAATTTGGAATCGATAAAATGGTGGGCTTGCATTTGAATGATTTACATATTATTATATTTTAGTATTTAAATGACTTTTAAGATTATTTATTGATTAATATGGTAACAGTGGAAGTAATCAGCTTACTTTGCTGAATTTGACTAAGCTGCTCTGCTGTAATGCTTTTAGGGAGTGGTGGTGTAGACAGAGATGGTGTGATGAAAAAAAGCTGAGTCACTATCAGAGAAGTTGTAGAATTAAAACTGATCTCACTGAATGACTTTATACATGAAATACAAGACTAAGGGTTCAAACATTTGTTCCAAATCTTACCTTGACATTTCTCTTGATTATCTCTCGGCTCATGAGGACACGCCCCTCGGACAAGTCGATCCCAGACAGGGGAACAAGGGTCTCGCCGATGACTTCATCACGAGAGAACCGGTCAAAGCTCAGCACCATGAAGTGAAGGGCCAACTCTGACACACGAGCAAGTGAGATGCCGTAGAAGCTGAAGGTCTCATCAAAAGTGGGGTCTAGAGTTTTTCGCAAGACTCTGGTCTTCACCCTGTGCTTTTTTTCCGGCAGTAGGGTCAGCTTGATGTAAGGGTCAGAGGTCAGCGACTGCTCGTCAGTTGGAGTCAGACCATGGGCTTCCTAGAAAAGTGAAAACAATCAAGTATTTAAGATTGTATGTATTACAAATAAGTATTATTTTAAATGTTTTAAAAACAATCTTAAACATATACAGTACCTTGATATGAACAATGAATGCCTTCCTCTCTGGCTGGTATTCAAGGGAAAAGTGGAGGGTCCCTAGTCCAGCCTCCTTGTCTTCCCCCTGGGGCCTGTCCACAGCCGGGGTGGGTGCTTGGCTGGAGAGAGTACTGGATGGTGAAGGCAGGTCACGGCGGTCCATCACACCAGGCTGGGTGAACCCTGCATGGGGAGAAGGCAGCTCCAGATCTGGGGAGCTCCGCAGCTTCTGGTGGTGATGAAATGGTTTAGTGGTAAAGTTGCCATTCAGATCCCGTTTCTCCAGGTCCAGATGGAGAGTTGGCCTGGAGCCATTTGGGCTTGATGCCAGTTTGTCTGTGCCAGCTGCGTTCACTGGTGGCGCGGTGTGGCAGTTTCCATTGACATCTGTTTTACTGGTGTCGTTAGCTGCTGTGGTGGGAGGCGCAGCAAACTTTTTCTTGCCACTGAGGCTCTCTGGGTAAATGTCGACTCCTTTGAGCATGTGCACAAACTTGTACGGAGGTGTCTTCTGCGACTTGGTGTTTTTACGCTGGCAACAGATCCACGCAAAGGCTGACACAGTGAATACGAGGCCGAAGACACTCACCACAGCAACACCTACTGGCACTGCCACTGTGGAGGAGGAAAGAATGAAGGGAAGGACAGCGGGGGTGTGGGTGGACAGATGGAGAAAAATAATTCAGCTAAGTAAAATTAAAAATAAAAACTTAACAAACTAAGCAGCAACTGTAAAACAATTTCTATCTCACAGATTTTATTGTTCCACCGAGGCAAGTGAGTCCATTTTGTGATTCTGACTAATGCAGCTGCAGCCTTGACTCAGAGGGAGAACAACGCAATCTGTTCAACTCTGATCAAATCTCGGCATCACTGTTTTCAGATTCCAAACATGGTTACTCTTTATGAACAGGAAACAGGTGGAAAAATAATGAACTTATGGGAAAACTACACAACGTCTTTTGTGACAAAGTGATCTCTCCATAGTAGCTTTATAAAAACAGCTAAACTCAGATCCAATCATTGTCACAAAAGCATTATAAAGATCAGTGTACACTATTACAAGGAAACAGGCAGAAATGTTGATATTCAAATATTTGCAGTAAGAATTTAATACATGTGGTTTGGGCAAATCCTTATTTCAACCGTGGTTGTTTCGGCTGGGTGGTCCTTATCTTAGAAACAGTACTTAATAACGCAGATATCTTTAGTCATACTCATCAAGGGTGATGGTCACTACTATTGGGATTACTAAGGCATATTTAGGGACCTATTTCCTGTCAGTTTTCCTTTTATGGTATTGCTGGAGACAGAGATATTTACAAGTGAATGCTTCAGTTCTTTGTTTTGCAGTGCTGAGCTGTGACTCACCATCAATCAAGCTGCCTTGTCATGCTACCAGATTTAAAAGGGTTGCCTCGCAGAAGAAAATGCATACCATTTCCTGCAATTAAGCAGGCGACATAGTGGAAAAGCACTCAGATCAGCCCATAAAAAGAAGGAAGAGGTGGAAGTGGCAAGGTGGTGGTTGTGGTAATCAATCACTCTGATACTTATCTTTAAAATCTGCCTTTTCATATTGTCAACACAATCACGGCTCTGCTTTTGATAATTTGAGAATTAGTACAGTATCACTTATTCACACTTTCCTAAGACAGCCTTTGTGCTGGGGTTATTGTATAGCAAATGTGTTCTGTTAACACACAGCAAGCAATAAGAATATATAGTTCCCTTCTCACTTAACCCTAAATAATTAATATGTAATCTTCTTCTATGGGATTGGGGTGATCTAATAATATTGCAGAGATTTCCATTCATATAGTTTCTTAATATTGTAGGCTGATTTTGCTCTGTGTAATCTCTCTGTAACTGTGTAATAATCTGAAAATACAACGAAATTCGTTTTATCCACGAGTAAGCAGCATGTTCACTTCACTTTTAGATCACAGCACTTATACATATTGTTTTCTCTGCTTTTTTCATGAATATTTCAGCCCAGAAGCTCCCTGGGTGGGATGGCTTTCAAGGCAGCAACAACAGACAGATGGATGAGGCAACGGGAGGGCGGTGAGGTAGCAGCTGAACCGAGAGGAAAATAAAGAAAACAAACAGGTGCTTTCCTGGCTTTACCTGCGGTTGTAGTAACACCTAGAATACGAAAATAGTAACTTCATTATTGCACCGATTAATATCGCACTGAATAATGAGCTCCACCCTTTCCTGATAATTAGCTGTCGCCCTTTGGCCAGCTGCAAAATGGAGGAATGAAGTCCACCCAAACACGTTGTTTTTACGACACACTGCGCGAGCCATTCACTTTACACTAGTTACACGCCCTACAAAACTAGCAAACAACGAAGAAGAAAAAGAAAAAAAAGATGAAGCCGACATTTAGAAAGTCAGCTAAATTTGAAATCCTTAAATTAGCTTCTGGCCACTTCCAGCCAGTGCTAGCTAACAATTTTAGGATGAGTCACGCGGCAGCTTAGACATCCACGGTGGGGTTTTCTCGATGAAAACGATATCCGTGAAGTTTTGAGCAGGATTTGGACTCACCGAGCTGAGCTCCCTCCTCCACCATTGGAGCCATGGTCGCTATCCAAGGTGCTGAACAATGTCCGTCTGCTTCAACGCTTCAGTTTCGGCGCTGCTTTCCGTAGTAGCCGCTCCTCTGATGATATGCTCGTGCGGTTTTTCTCAGATTTTATTAATAATACAAAAGTCTTTGTAATGCTTCAATAATTAAAAAACAAACAGGATTTCCCAGAGAGAAGTATGGGGGGATGCTCTGTTCTCAGCCTGCTGCTGTTACTCCGTGATGCGTGAGTGTGTCTCTGAGGCGGCAACACCCCGTTTCTTCTCTCTCTCTCTCTCTCACTCACTCTCTCTCACTCTTCCCTTCTCTTCACTGTTCCCCAGCTCCCCCTCCCCCTCCCCCACGGTAAGGCTGAGCTCATCAGGGCTGACGCAGTAGTGACGGAGGCTGGCTGTGAAATCAGGACCCCCGGTGAAGCAGCACAACAGGGTTGCCAATTTTCCTGATTGATTGCAAGGAATTGAACACTCTCCTTGTGCGTCTTCTTCATCCGTGTGTATGTGATGTGGTTGTGTATTTGTGAGTGTGTGTGTGTATGTGTTTACATCCTTAGTCCATAAGACTGCTGTATTGTTATTGTGGTCATATCATTAATTAACATAACTGAGATGTATTTATGCAGTTATGCTTTACTCTGATGAAATCATAATTTTTAGGTAAAAGGTGATTATGTTACAGCCCTGTAGGGGCTATAGCAACCGGTATAGGAAACAACAATAATAATAGAAATAATAATAATAATAGAAACTACGAAAAACAATTGTTTTATAAAGTCTTGACCACAACAAAACTTATCCACTAGGATAATGTACGTGAAAAATACCAGACAGGTTATAGGAGCATGATGTAGGCCCTGCACTGAGGGTCACCTATGGTTGCTGAACAAATTCAGTTGCATGAGAGAAGACAGTTGACAGGAGTTGACTTCTTACAGATATGAGCAATTACTGAGCAATGGAAGTAACACTTTCATAACCTCTTAAACTAAAAAGAACAAAAGTACACAACTGCAGTACATGCACACAGCAAGTCTGCAAACTAGATGTGGTGCTTTAACAAGCAGGCATATTTAGTACAGAGGCCTATATCACAGCAGTTCATCTCAGGTGGGCTGGAATAGAATTTGCAGAGAGGCTGCCTATAGCCATCTATTATGGAGAATTGTCTTCTGTTGAAGGACCAAAGGGAAGACCAAAAGATATGATAAGATAGATAGAAAGATATTTTAACATTCTGAAACACACAGGGACCCTGAAACCTGGGAGGCACAAGAAATACAGAGATCAAATTGGTGCAATAGTTGATTGGCAAATCAACTATTGACGCTGTTGAGGACAGATGTCGACAACGCTATGTTGCTGCAAACATCATTCGGAACATAACTTCCAACTACTTGGCCAAACAATGCAACTGATGTGGAAAACTTGACTGAGTACAAGTGAGCAACTTACACTTCAGTCACGGTCTACATAAAAAAATATGGGCTCTCACTGATGATAATGATGATAATAATTCTGAATAGTGTTACTTTTACTATTTGCCATCTTCCAAACTATGTAAATTCTACAGTAACACTCAATAAAGGGTTTATAGTAATTCTACCATATATCCACATATATGTTAAAATAGGCTTACTGGCTTAATGTTTATACCTGTATCCACAAACAGGACTTGATGTGCATACACAAGATCATTTCTTCGGAAAAAGAAATATATGAACACATTTAACATTTTATACAGTCAAATTCTGACCTCTGGTGTTGATTGTAAAGAATGCATTTCTCTTAAAAATGACAGAAAAATCACTGGCAGTGTGACTTCAACTAACAGACTATCTGTGATATTAAAAGGGACACATGCTTGAGAAAACAAGATTAATCAACTTTCTGAAAAATTACAAAAATATTTTAAAGCAATAAAAATATTGCATATGTGCATTTTAAATTGTATTATATCAGTTTATTGCATAAAAATATATTGTGCAAATTTTGCCATTGCCAGTAAATTGTTATGCCATGTTGGTGGGCTTCCCTGCTGTCCCTGCAACCTGACCTCAGATAATCAGAAGAAACTGCCTTGATGATTTATTGTTTGCCTTTATTTAGATTTTAACTTTTATTGAAATGGTTGTCATACATTTTCAAACAATGTGCATCATTCATAATGCACGGCACAATGCGCCACCCCTGTTTAGTTGCATTGTATTCGTTTTTAAGAAAAAATTAGGTTATATTTAACATTGAATTTTCCTTCTTCACTGTCTGTTTGGAGTATAACCTGCATAGTTCATAATGCATGATGTGAGGTGCCGCACAGTTAAGTGGAATAATTTATTATTGAAGAATGTGATGCTTTTTGTCAGAGAGTTTTTGACATTGACTATTAAATCTCCAATTTAACTTGATACCTGAGTGGTTTTTTTACTTTTAGACTAGTTGATTGGCTAGTGCTTCTTCAGGTCAGAGAGTGAGGGCGTTTTCGCCCTTGTTCACAGAGATTTCTATACAATCAGGTCTCTCTGAAAGCACACAAGACGCCCACTGCTGGCCATGACAAGAATCCTGGTTCAAGGATCTTTAAATTGGTAAAACATTATTAGTGTTAAATGGCTCCCAAGTAAAGTCTACAAAGAAGTTTGCAGATAATACTGACCCTTTCTCTGTTTTAAAACGTTTTTCATTTTTTACACCCTCAAAAGGATTAGTCAACACTAATACACCTATTTCCTAATAAAATGAAGTTAAATGATTAACGTGAGACTTCAATAAAGCTTTTGTGGTGGGGTGTGGTCTGCAGACACACCTGCACGGCATCGGCAGATCACGCGCGCGGTGTTAAATCACGGGGAAGCAGGGTTGAGAGCAGGGACGGACTGGGACTAAAAAACAGCCCTGGACTTTGACTGGGCCCGGCCCAAAGTAATTGGCGTGTGGAAACTCGGCAACAATAATGCTTGGCATGAGTGTGACAAGACTTTAATTGTGGCTTATGCTCTCAAACCATCAAAATTATAGCAACAGTGCTGATGTTGACTAGATGTTGTATTAAAAGTATATTATGGTAGATTAACTTGAATACTCATATAGAAAGGGAGGTCTCAACATACTGCAGTCCCTCTGGCTGAACCAATACAAAACAGTTATCTGAAACACACAACACATAGTACTGTATGAGTTATGATAAATCACAAAGTAAAGAGGTTTTAGTATGCTGGTTAACTTGAATACTCACCTTACTCAATGTTGGGGGATAAGTATTTTCTTCAACAGGTCGCTTTTTTCTGCAACTCTGTCTATGACCAAGTCATTGTCAAGGGACACGAGGATGTCTTTCTCTGTAGTCATAAGCATGAATGCTTCCAGGTGTTCTCACGACTGTGTGCTTTGTCCTGATTCTTTTATATTGAGGATGAGAACAAATAAAAACTGGTCCAGATGAGTTCAGTCAAACAATGATTTTATTGAACATGTGCATGGGGAGATGTACACGGTGACATCATCAGCATAGATCTCCGCTAAAAAACGCACTTCAAATTGGTTTTGTATGTCAGGGTTCTGCCCCTTCTTGTGTCAGCAAATAATATAACATGCATTAGTTACAGTTAATGACAGTTAAACAAGTTCCCGTTATCAGCAACATTTTTGCCATACATGGCGTTTTCAACCATCTTACCCTCCAGATGTTTCCTGTTGATTTACACTTCTTATGCTTATCTTTAGCCCATCCTGTCCTAACTGTTGCTATGCAGGCACAAAATCCAGTTACAAGCAAAAATATATCTCACCTCTGGCCTAAAACTCATCTACTGTTATTTGTGTCTGTAAGCATGCTTGCATTGACCTTTGTGCACTCTGAGCCACCTTTACACAATATATCGTCTGGACATTCACGCCAGACGAAGCTTATGACCTTAAAAGGATTGAGCGCCAACTCTTCATGAGCACATTTGCAATGTGTGTATAAAAATAACTACAACTACACATTTATTAAAAGTTTTAATAAAACTTATTCTACTTTTTATGTGTTTGAGAACAGAGAAACTTCTCTCACATGCTACCTGTGTCACAGGCAGAGTAAGGAGGTACCTGTATTCCCAGCCAAGACTATGATAAGCATCTGTGAAGAGGTTGTATTGTTTCAGAATCTGATAACAACAGACTGGGCATTCCTTACAAGATTTGCACTGTTTGTTTAGTACATCTGTGATCTCTTCTTCGTCACCATCACAGCCAACCCCTACCATCCTGACCTTGTACTCTTCACAGCTGCGTTTTGCATCGTTTCTTTCCACCGTCTTTGCCTCCTACTCCACTTCTTCTTCTCCTTGCCTGGCGGCCACAGCCAATGCAGCTGGCGTCCAACTCAGAGGTGCAGTGCTCCCCCCTAGAGTACTGGAGTGTGAAAGAGATTAGTGGGGGAAAAAAACAGGTGTTGAAAGCATGCGTGGAGAGTGGTGGCCTGGATTCTGGATTCTGGAGAATCTGTGGATTCTCCAGAATCCACAGATGCCCAGTCCGCCCCTGGTTGAGATTGTTGTTGTGGTGGTGTGACAAATGTAGAAATAAAGATGGCTCAAAACACGTATCTGTGGTCCCACTGTGCCTTATTCACACCACAGCTTTATTTTCCAATTATTCTTGAACTGGTTCCTGTTATCAAACTCAACCCTGTCGACTGATCTTAATACTCAATGTGAAATAAAAATCAGTTTAAGTTATTGAGCTTTTCTTAATTACTGCAAGACTGCAAGGTCATTTCCAGCAGTGATGTTTTAAAACAATGCATCTGTTGGTGTATTGTCTCCTGCTGTTGTTTCTCTTTCAAATTTGTTTCTTTAGAGCACTTCATCTAACATTGTGTGCAAGCCTCGATTTTTCCACTCCATGTCTTGGAGCTAGCACTGCATCAGATGGTGTGTTGCCTCTTGCTGTTCTCTTTCAGTACTTCTGCATTGCATCATCCAACATGACTCGTATGCCTTCACTATTTTTCTCTGTGACTTTGCCCTGCATTGTATTTCTTGGCCTATAACTTCCATTTTATAACGTTTGCACTGCAGCAGTTGGTGAGTTGCCTCCTGCTGTTCTTTTTCTTTTAAGCATTTGTGTATTTCTTTGGAGCATTTTATTGAACATTGTGTGCAAGCCTTGATTTTTCCTCTCCATGTCTTGGATCATGATCTGCATTTCTTGGTGTACAGCTTCCAGCTGAGATTCCATATATTGAAGTTTGTACTGCGTATGTTACTGTATTACCTCCTGCTCCTTTTTCTCTTTTAGCTTCTCTGTATTCCTTCCCAGCACTTCATCAAACATTATTTTCCTTTGCATTTATTTTTTGCCTTTTTTCTTGGCTGTTTTTTTCAGAGACATTTTAGTAGCTCAATAAAATTTTTCAATTTTTTCTTAGTCGATGTTAATTGTTAGCTGTGAGCATGAAAGCTTAAAATGGTTAACCTTAAAGTTTCTCTTGCCTACTTATGAGTTATGACAAAAGGGATGTTTGATGTAAGATTCTAATGATGTCACTAAGCTGCTGTTAAGGTGAACAATTCACATGCAAAGTAGGTAGTCACAAGACATTTTTGAATAGGGGATTTTTGTGTTTATACAATCAAGACAATCACAAGGGGAAGGCAAAACTCCCTAAGACAAAATAGGCAGCCAACTACCAAAGGAAAACAGGAAATATCTTATATGATAACTACTGAAAAAAACAAAACAAAACAAAGCAACCAACCAAAGAAACAGAAAGGCATACAAAGGGAAAACAATTGAATCTTAACACATATAATAAAATCCATAAACACTCAAGAAAAAAACCAAAAAAAACCTAAACATCACAAGAGGTAAAGGGTCAAAATACCGGAAAGGAAGCAAAAGTAAAAACCACAGTTTAACAGTAATCAAACCTAAGAGTGTGGGCTGTAATTAAAGAATTTAATTAAATGGAAAGAACTATAGTACACTGTACTGTACTGTACTGTACTAAAATAGGTCAAAAACCTGACATAATTTTGCATTCCACTTTTTAAAAGGAAAAAGCCTTTAATAATGAAGTTTAATAATAACAATAATTTCCCACTTTTACCATTTACAAATAAAGTTTATCACTTTATGTAAAAAAAATATTTTTAATTTACAAAGTCAACTACACATTTGTAATTCCTCAACTTTTAAAAAATATTTTTCCTGATTTATTGTCCATTAGTTTATGCCTATCCTTATTTTCAAATAACCCCTGAACAAAGTTTGCAGGAAGATTCTTTTGAAGATTATATTTGTCAGACAGCAGGCTGGTACATTAAAACCCTGTGCTTTTACAATTCTTAAAGCTATATTCTGTAGGACATACGTTGGATTGGTGTTTGTTCTGCATAAAATGGTAAAATATATCGAAATTAAAAATGAAATAAAATCTGTTCTGATGGTTTCTGACAGCTTCTTATTTGTTTTCGTAATGTATTGTGGTTTATGTGTTTATTGTGTGTTTATGGCTCACAATAAATTAAGGTGGTAATTTCCTGTAAAATATAACAGCAGGCTTCTGGGAATTAAAATAGCTAGACACACCCACAGACCTGGATATCCGCCTACAGGTGAGTCGTGCCAGGGAGGACGTGACACTAGAACTAAATAAAGGATTCGTCGTGTGGCGTTCCATCGTATCATTCAGTTCAGTTTGCAAATCTTCCTTATATCTGTTTTTATACTGGTTGCTCTGTTAGAGTAGTGATGGCAGCAGCAGGTTTGACCGGAAGCAACGGAGGGAATGGTGTTGCAACTACCAAAGGCTTATTTGTCATTTTCAGTCTGCTGTGTCTGGTTTGCCTGTCAAGTTCACTGATTGATGAGGAACAACTGGTAGAATAACTTTTTTGTTTGAATTAAGTCATTTTAATAAATTAATCATAACTAAGTCATCACACTCAGATTTATGATCACGTTTTTCTAAATATGTATATTTTCTTTTTGTGAGGTCATAATCAAATGCTTTATTTTGATGTTTGTTGCCATTCTGTCTGGATTTGCAGGAAGAATTAAAAGAAAACCTCCAGAAACTACAACACGAAGCAGTGAGAAGGAAGGTGAGTCTGTCAGTGTTCATGCTATGGATGAGTAATTTGGAGAGTCTGTTAATGCTAATATAAACATTTCTATTAAATAAGCAAAGCAAAACAAAATTGCCAATCAAGTATATATATAAGTAGTATAGATATATATATATATATATACACACACACACACTTTTTGTTTTTACTTTTTCTCTTTCAGGCTAGTCATAAATTAGATAGAATCTACATTCCCGAAATCTTTAATGATGTTATACACATGATGGACACTTTAACTGAAATAGTGAAGGAACCAACGAAAGATTTTCCACCGCTGCTGGATTTAATGGATGACCTAAAGACATTCATGGAAGCAGGCAAGGACTACATAGATAAAATCCTTGACAATTCAGCTGCTGAAATCAGCGACTATGAAAAGAAACTAAGTGGTGTGATGGAGCAGATAGCACACCTAGAAGTGCAAAATGAACTGTAAGTTATCAGTCATTGACTTTCTCTCATATTTTACTCACTGTATCTCTAAAACCTGTCTCAGCCTGACTTTGAAGTTCTTTTAAAGTAGCCTTGGATGTTTTTGATTCAGTGAGCAAATCTGTTTGTGAATTTGAATTTTTTATTGAATTAAATTACAAAGACCTTTATCATAAATAGGAAATCGTTTTTTTTTTTTTTTTTTATCACATCCCATGCTTGAATTGCTCATTCTATAATCCTACATATATTTTTTATTTCACTGGTAAGATATTTTATGGATTAATAGAGAAAGATCACCACACTGAATAAAAATGATAAACTGACACTAAAATTATTAGCACCCTGGACTGCTCTGTTTTTAAAAAATAAAAATGTCTCTAATATTGATTACTCTCAGGAGCGTGGTCATAAACTCTGGAAATGTGCATCAATACAAAGAGGCCGAAAAATTAAGCTTGTTTAATGTTCAGCTGCTTTTTAAACAAAGAGACACCTTGACTACTTTCCAGATAACCAGTAAATTTTTTGTTGTAAGACTCTATGAGTTCATGAATTAATAATGTTAGGTAGAAAATGCATGAGTAACATAAGAATAAACTTTAGTATACACAATATATTGTATTAGAATTACGTGTTGTTCTTTAGTCGTATCATAAAAACTACACACATAGACACACATTTCTTCACTATGGCAACAGCAAGTCCCTTACATCACAGAGCCCAGTAATACAATGTACACTCATAGTAACCCACTAAATTATCCACTCATCTAAAGACCATTCTATAATCATTTGTTCACTAATTACTGGATTTTCATCTTCTCTTAACTTGATTATAAACATTTACGGAAAAAGTTTTATCTACTGAACAAGTCATTTAATACTCTATGTACTTGGTGAAACTAGCGCACTAAACAAACACCATTCATTTGTAAGTTTTGCTATTGTACTTGCTATGTGCTTTTGTACTTTGTGTATGTGCATATTTCTATTAAACACTATCTAATAGATATTTGTGGTGCAATCATTTATTAAAGTGACTGTCAATTTACCCAGTTTTATGTTCAGTGCTGCAAATAAAGGAAAAGGCGAGTTTAGTACGTTGCTATTCCCATTACAGAACACAAGAAACAGCACACACATTAATAGCCTTATCTTTTTTTATTTGCCTTGCAAATCATCAGTGGCACCCTTAAAAAGAGAACATGCATCAAAAGGACATAAAAACACAAAAGCATTCCTTGTGCAGCTCAAAATGTGCATTCACTGCAGAATTCTCTTTGCAAGAGCTCCAATATGTAGTGACCAGGAGCATCCATTATCTGCAACCCCAGGAACTTGGTGCTGCTGAACCCCTCCACTGCGGCATTGTTGAGGAGGAGGAGTGTATGACTGTGCAGCTTCTCCTGAAGTTAGTTTACACTTCATTAACCACTGTGCAAGAAGGCCTCTGAGGCCTCTTTTCTTTGTGATCCGAAGGATACACTTGAAAAAGGAACTTTTCTCATGACTCAGGATGAAAGTACAACCTTTCAGGGCCATTAAGAGGATATGTAGCAGCCAGGTGCTGCTTATCAGAAGCACTTAATTATTTGAGAAACTGTAAGAATCTCTTACTGATGTTCGGCCAGAATGTACATTGTCATGTTTGTTGAAATCCAAAAACAGCATATGACGACTGTGTAGCACAGTAGCAGAGAGGTGATACATTTTTGTTTTTGACTTTGCAGTCATTGAGTCGACTGTGAACTGCTCATACCAAGTAATACCAGAGTCAAATGTGAGAACATATGTCTGACAGCTACAGCTTGGCTGAAGTTGGCTCATGCAACAATACAATTATCCCAAGCACAACAGCAAATCTACATCAGAATGATGGATAAAGAAAACCAGTCAAAGTCCACAGATCAATCCGCTGTGCATAAACTAACACCCCCAAGCCTCAATGACGCATCACTGTGAAGAACGTGGGGCCAAAATTACTCGATAGTGATGTGAAAGACTGATAAAGTCATACAGAAGACATAGAAGCAAAAGAATCCTCTAATTTTTTTCTGCTGTAAGACTGAGTTGGAGCCGTTAACTACTTTCTCAAGCTTTTTCTGTCATCCACTACTATCATCTATCATTAAAAGTGGATTGCTGTTGGGCCGTCTCCATAGCAACTTTTTTAAATGTCATGTTAATAACTAATCTGCCTCTATTCCCGTAAAGTGGATCAAACATTACTTCAGTGAAAATGAAAGTAAAAGGGCAGCTCACACAAGTATATAAAACATTTATAGCATGTCACCTCATTATGTTTTCAGCCCTCACTTGTACAGTACAGCAGTTCTTCCTCCATTAATCAGGTAGGCAAGATCAGTAACACTCTACAGTAAGATGGTTAATATTTAGTAGATTTTATATATTATATCAATAATTTAACAATAGGAAAAATCCATTTGATTCTTCCTTCATCAATAATCCTCTGTCATTTTTTTCTCCAGTTGATACATCTCTTTTTCCAGCAATGGCACCATCAACTTTGTCCAGAAACAGAGGAGTGACTGGCGTCAGAAACACCAACAGATTGATTTTATTCATCTTCTCTCTGCTGTCCCTGGCTTATGTTGCAAACTCACTGCAACATAAGGAACTGTTGGTAAAGGAATTCTTGCTAAAGCTGCTTTTACACTACAGCAGTTACACCTTTATGTGTCACTGCAAGTCACCATGAGCTCATTGAGGTAGGCATTTTTTTTATGTAGGGCTGAAGCAACTGAAACACTTACAACTGTTTTCTGGAAATTTCAGAAATTCAAAGAAAAACTTCGGAAAGCAGAAGAAAATGCAGCCAAAATGAAGGTAAGTCAGTGAGTTTCATGTTGATCACATGTCAGTGAAATTTGAAACAAGAAATGCATATTAGTCATATCTTTGTTGATGTTGACGTACCGCACAGTGAGCGAGCACACAATACATATACCAGTAAATTTGATCTGTGTCAGAAATGTTTCTTCATCAGGCATACAGAAAAGCAACATCCTCACAAGAACTGGATGAAAAAATGAAGCAGATTCATTCTTTTGTGGAACTAATGAAGACGTCGTCATGGTCAGAGGATTTTCCACCACTGGTGGATTTGGCAAACAGTTTGAGTCGCTTCATTGACAAAACCAAGGTTTGGTTAAAAAAGCAAGACGACAGCTTCGCTGCGACAGTAATTGAAAATGAAAAGGAACTGGAAAATCTGAAGAACGTCCTACGATTCCTAGAGGAGCAAAATGATGAACTGTAACAGTTTCTGTGTAACTTCTTTAAAAAAAAAAACAATTTAAAATATTGTGTTTACACATTGTTTTAGAATTTGGAGTAATTTTTTTATTGTTATTATTATTATTATATTTCTGGTTAATAAGGTGGTCAGAACTTGTATTTTAAACATTTTGTAACTTTATTTTGCTTTTACCGTTCCTGACCTATGGTTTGTTTTCTGTTAAGTAATAAAACCTTTACTTATTTATACACTTAAATTTCACAAGTATGAAATGTATGTACTTCACAAAAGTAGATCAAACTTAAATTAATATGTCCATTACATGAAATAACCATGTATGCAGCCTCAACACATGACGGGTGTATTCTCTGCAAAACTGGTGCCAGAGCTCATTGAGCTGATACAGCTTGATTTTTACATCTAGTCATTGATATTATAGTTATTCATTAATGGCACTGTCTTGTTTTAAAGTAATTGCTCTGTTGGTGATTCATTGTGGTACTTTAACGTTAATTCTACTTAACTTGTCAATGAAACCCTGTAAAATTACTTTAATCATCTCCAAGTTACTACCAAATGGTAATAAAACCCAGTCAAATTTGCAGCACTAGCTTTCACATGTTTTATCTGAATTTGTACTGAATTGTAGAGATGTGATTTATGCATGCATCAGCCTCTTTTAAGCTGCTTTTAACTCCTCATCGTTATTACTGGACATCCATCCATCCATTCGCTTATCCTTCTCAGGGTCGCGGGGGGCGCTGGAGCCTATCCCAGCTGTCATAGGGCGAGGTACACCCTGGACAGGTCGCCAGTCTGTCGCAGGGCCAACACACAGGGACAGACAAACATACACACTCACATTCACACCTAGGGGAGAACATGCAAACTCCACACAGAAAGACCCCGGCCTGATGGTGGAATTGAACTCAGGACCTTCTTGCTGTGTGGCAACAGCGCTAACCACCGTGCTGCCCTGTCCAGTATTACTGGACAGTCTTATATATTTTATGATGGTAATATCACTATAGTTTTTTCTGGAAAGCTGGTGGTACAGTGGTACTTTAAGTCATACCAAACTCAAGCATAGAATACTTACTTGTAGTTACTATAATTCATCCACCTAGAATTTTTGCACTGCAGCCTGAAAGATGAATGATTAACCTAAACTGATGATTACAAAACATTTAGCATGGGTCGATGCTTGATTTAACTGATTTTCCTTCTCTATCTGAAAATACTAAATATATATAGTATGTGTTTCCATAGTGTAGTGGTTTACACATTTGTTTTACATATGAAAGGTTGCTTGTTTATTTCCAACTGGAGACACAAAATCCCCTTTATTTATTTTATTTTTACTGCATTGTCAAAGTCTGCTGAACGTCACTTTATCTGAATCTTAATCTCTCAATTACTTGTGCTTCCACACTGTGGTCTTACTCTTCCATCTTGTCTTTGTATCTTCTATTCATTGCATCATTTTGAATAGTGAAAAACAGTGCAAATGATTTTCGAATTCAACTACAACTACTGTCTGCCAATCATTGACAAATATAGTCTGCCCTATTGTACTCAGAATATAATCATCAACGCGCTTTCAGCTTTGATACAAGACACATTATCATTTATGATTCATTCAAAATTTTAAGACTGTTCATTCTTTTGGACAAGTGGACCCTGCTGAATGGAAAGCTCCAGCGTGCTGTGTATACCATATAGATAGAAAATGTAATAGGAGGGCAGAAAGTGCATGAAGCAGGAAGTTAAAGGAGTGTTTTTATAGTGTTTTATGGTAACTCATAACCACATATTCCAGTAAAGTGTTCAGACAAATACTACTCCTTTGAAAACAAAGGTGAAAGGGCAGCTCACACACACCCTGTAATATGATTGAGGTGATATCAAGAGTATATAAAAGCATTTACAGCATGTCCTCTCGTTATGTTTTCATTCTTCACCCGCACGGCAGCTCTTGCTCAGTTGATCTAACAGGTAATGTCATTAACATTGTTCAGTAAGACTGAATTAACCTTATGTACCCACAGTTTTCTATTTCCTTTTTGTCTCAAGCTCTTGTCATTTTCAGAGCAATGGCAGCAGCAGACTTATCAAGAACCAGAGAACCAGCCAGAACTACCAAAGGCTTGTTTCTCATCTTCTCTCTGCTGTGTCTTTCTTATGTCACAAGTTCGCTGAAGACCGAGGATCAACTGGTGAATAATTCTTGAATACTTTCCTTTTTTATATATAGATCGAATTATAGACTTATTTTTACAGATTTACCCCACATAATGATGGGCTCATTAATTTTTCTTTATCTGCAAAAGGTTATATAGATCCTTCAGCTGCTGTTATTTTCTCAAATTTCAGGAAAAAATGAAAACTGCATTAGAAGAGGCTGAAAGACAGAAGGTGGGTCAATCAGTCTCCGAGTTGCTCACAAGTTGGCTTTGAAAGTCTTCCATATGTGTAGGAAGAAAAGTTATGTTTAAAAATATAAATTAACAATTGCATTTTGCATCATACTGCCTTAGTGACATTTAATATATGTTTTTATAGGCAGAAGAGAAGTACAGAAATGCAACCATCACAAAACTATTTGATCTTGCAAGTTCACTAACTAACAAGGACCAGATGGTAATTTCATATTTTCTTAACCTTTTATTTTCATGTGAAACAATTACAAATGTATTTCTATCATAAACTCCAGTATTTTTATATCATGACAACCTCATTCACTACTGGAACTTCCTACATTTGCAGTCATTTTCACTGAGCTCATAATCCTTATGGTTTGTTCTCTGCTGGGAAATTTCAGGAAATGTTCAAGGAAACACTTCGCAAAGCTCTAAAACAAGAAGAGAGACTGAAGGTGGGTCAGTCTCCAGGTTATTCACATGTTGACTAAGACAGTTTGTCATTTGCAAACCCTTTAGTATACCTTTAGTGATGTTACACACAGCATACTGACAGAACTGCAACTCAAGGATGTGTAGGTAATAGGAGTGTACACAACACAATGTAACAATAACAGTTGTATTTTTCTCCATCAGGCAGAATACGAGCACAAAATTCGAACTGCCTCAAAACAATTTGATGAAATATGGAGGCAAGTTCTTCCTCAGCTGGAATTAGTGAAGACATATGATTCTCCACCACTACGGGAAATGCTAAAAATTGGGATGCGTTCACTGAAGAATAGCAGAACCTATTTAGACAAGAAGATGGCTTTGCTGCAAGAACAGTAAGAAGCCAGAAAAAACTGAGTGAAACGTAGACCTCCATAAAATAATAGGAGGAAAAAACTAATTGAACTGCAACAATTTATATTTTCATCCATGTCTCTGCTGATCTGTGTTGTAGATATATATGTATCTGTGAAATAAACGTTACTCTCAAATGTTAAAAAGTTAAATGTTCTCCAATTTTTTTTGTTTGCTTTAAAGTCCAGATATACAACAAGAGAGTGAATTAGGGGAACCAAGGACACACACACACACACACACGCGTGCGCTGAGGAGAACTACATACGAGCGGGCGAGTGAAACACAGGTGTATACAATCAAGAAAATCATGAGGAGGAGCCAAAACTCAAAGCAGAACACAATAAACAACTAAAACAAAAAGCTACTAAACAGAAAGACAAAAAAAATACACTGAACATGATAAAAAAAAGGAAAACTGAGGAAATCAAATACAAAACATAAACACTCAACAAAAATTTGAACCTCAATAACTAAGATAAACACAAAAACTAAAAATTCAAGATACTAGAGTGTAACTAAAACATTACTCAAAGAGCAAAATGAAACTTCAGAGTTAACGCTGGGTGTTTGCTGCTATCAAGGTTGTTCATTTCTTACAGGGTGTATTTTAACTTTTGCTGTGAACCTGGGATGCTCTGAAGCAGGTTGGGTTCCAGATTAGAGATCAAAAGCTTTCAAATCGCAGTCTAACGATCAATCAGGAGTGCTAAGTTTATTCTACAGTTTAGTCACATTGTACACTAAAAACAATGAACTGTCAATCATGATGAATGATACTATTCATGATGTGTTTATTTGTCATCAGCTAAACTAAATAAAGGACTTCTGGTCTATATATACATGCACATACATGCCTACTGATGTGACTGAATTGCTGTACTAAGAAGCGCACACAGCTTCTTCTGAAAAACAACACATTTGACACAGTTGAATACTGCCCCCTGGTGTTGATTGTAAAGAAATAATTTATCCTAAAAACAAAGGATGTTACAAAAAATAGGAAAGAAAAAAACTTTAAAATTATGTATAATAGATATGTGTATAATGCTTGTACACACAGATCACATCTGTGTGTATCAGATGTGATCTGTGTGTGGGATCTCTTGCACATTGGGCTTTAAGACTCACATAGTTCCGCAAACTCACATAGTTCCTCAAACGTAAGCTAGATTCAAGTGCTAGTGGAAACATGGGACATCTGGACTTCCTGTTGATTCCTGTGTCATTATTTACTCTTTACCTTTCCTTTGTTCTAAGTGCTTAATGTGTTAATCACATTTTATGCCTTTTGTTAATGAGTGCTTCTGTCTGTGCTTTTTCTTTTCTTTCCTTTTTTAATGTCCGAACAATAAGTGATGAGTATCAGTGATTCTGTGGTTTATGCTTCAAATTCCCCTTTTGGGGATCAGTATGAGCAGAAATTCTTTTTATCTCCTGCACTGCCCTTCTCTGTTACACATTTCATTGTTTTTCTTTTTTGCTACCTAGCTGACCTGTCTCCCCAATGTGATGTTTGTGTATTGTCTGTACGGTCTGCAAGGTCTTTAATCTCAGTTGCAGGCATCTGCAACCGACAAATAAAGGCATTTATCCAATCCAATCCAAGTTCACTAACTAACAACACTTGGTGAATCCTTGCTTAAGCTCCATTTACAAAATGACAAATACACATTTTCATTTGCTGAACATGCATACTTGAATCAGTGCACCGTCATTTGTAATGTCTTTTACAGTTAATAACTGTCTGAAATCTAGACCCCATGCACATCACCAAACACCGTGTTTCCTACCTTGAGATGCTCTTGTGGGTCTTTCTTCACTCACTTTTGTCTTCACTAACTGCAAAAAATGGTCTGTTGAGTTGAGATCACGTGACGGACTTGGCCATTGAAGAATATCTCATTTTCAACAACTCATGGATTCCTTTTGCAGTATGATTTGGGTCATTGTCCATTTGCACTGTTAAGCACTCTCTGCTCAGTTATGCAGTATTTGGCTGAACTTCTACACTTCAGAATTCATTTTAACACTTCTACGAATACTCCATGTCACTGCTGGGCCATCTTAAATCAGTCATGTGAATTGGTGAATCCCTGGACTCTAAAAGGTTAAATCAAGCATACAAGTCTGTCACGTGTATTTTTTTTTTAAGATACACCGTTGTGGTGTACAGAGGCAAAATTACAAAAAAATATATCATTGCCCAAAAACTTGGACGTAACTGTGTAAGAGGCATGTTTTATTAAAAGAAAGAAAGAAAGAAAGAAAGAAAGAAAGAAAGAAAGAAAGAAAGAAAATCCATTGCATGTGTTATTTCCTTAATTTCCATGTTCAATAACATTTAGGTCAGATGTGCATGATAAAGCCTACCACATTATGTAGATCACTGAATGATGCACTAGTAAATGTACTCAATCAACAAGTTGAATACTGTGTTTCCAGTCTTGCAAAATGTAGAGACAAAAATCCCTAAAAACAAAAGAGGCATCTATTGTTTTTAGGAACATGTAGAAACTCCAGACCCCGAGAGCTGTAACCAAAAGAGATTTGAAAGCAATGTCAAAGTGGCACAAACTTTGACATTGCCACACAGTTCCTCCTAACTGCTTTCAGAAACATGATACCAAACACATGGTAACACCACTGACATAATCCAAAAGTTGTCAGGGCTGCTTTTTGCAGCCAAGCTTGGACTGGACAACAAGGACTATGTTTCTCCATATAAAGGTGTAAATTTCAATCAAAACCAATCTCTAAATGTTAAACAGTATGCTGTTATAGCTTGTTATAGTTTCTGTTGACTCTAAAGAAATTATAACAAGCTCTGTTTTGCTCCAGAAACCTCTTCCTTCAACTGTAACAGTTTGGAAATGAACTGTTTTAACTGCTTTAAAATAAATCCATGCACAATATTTTCCTGACTGAATGACTGGGAAACAGCCTTACTGATCAAATATATCTTTTCTATTAAATGAAAATAATATTTACTCATATTTAACAAATACTAATATGTTATTATTAGTATATTTTTATCAGCTTAGTTACAATACATTATTACTACAGAGAATTCATTTCAAAATAGGTTTGTGCAAAAGCTATTTGTCATAGGTGGATATGACTAATTTTACTAAAAGTTAGTAAACATTGCTAATTACCTACCCTACCCTAAAATCTTATAAAATGGTTCCTAGTCACTTTTTATAAAAGGAAGGAAGAGCTTAAAGTGGAAAACTATCGGAGGGTTTTTATAGTATAATAACTGGCAGCTGTCTATTTCCAAAAAGTGTAAAACACTGAAACTGAAACTGAAAGGGTAGCTCACACATGATGATAAGTGAAGTGACAAAAAAGAACATAAAGCATTTGCAGTGAGTCATCTCACCGTGTTGTCTTACCCCTATGGTACAGTACTTCTTCTTCAAGTCACAAATGGGTAAGACCGATAGCATTGTACAGCATGTCAGTGTATGTGTGTGTGTGTGTGTGTGTGTGTGTGTCTGATTGAGTGAGTAAAAGATTGCATTCTGGTTGTGTGTTTATGTTCAGCACAGCACGTACCACTTACTGTACCTCATGTTTACTTGATTTTATGTTCATGAAAGGTGAAGCCGGTCTCGACATCCTACATTTAGCTCTGTCTGATCAAAATATTTAAAAATATCAGCATATCTATTCAACTACAATTCTCCATTTTCCATTATTTTTGATATCCTGTTTTAACTTCAGGGCCGATGGCAGCAGCCTTATCCGAAACCAGAGGACAAGCTTGTATCAGAGAACACAAGTGCCTGTTTTTCATCTTTTCTCTACTGTGTCTCGTTAGCGTCATAAATTCACTGAAAACCAAGGACTATGTGGTGAATTCATCCTTGCTTAACATCCTTGCAATTTATTTGTTAACTTGTTAACATACACTGCAAGTTATCAGCATTTTTCTTTAAATGAAATGGGCTTTATACTTGGCTGAGCAGTTTCCATTGTCTCAATTTCAGGAACAAATGAAGATAGCTATAGCAGAAACAAACAGAATGAAGGTTGGTCAGTCTCCAAGTTTTATATATCATGCATCTCTAATAACTGTAACTAATATCAGTAAACTAACATGTAACTGTGATTTTTTTTTTCTCATCAGGCAGAACACAAGCATAGAAATGCAACAATCACAAAATTATTCGAGCTTTCAAATTCACTGGCTAACAGTGAAAAACTGGTAAATGAATAATTTTATAATAAAATTAAGAATTTACTTGTTTTTATGTGTTTTTCATTATATTAGCCCACACACTGTGCTCTGCTTCTTTCTGGGAAATTGTAGGAACTATTCAAGGAAACACTCCGCAAAGCTGTAAAAGAAGAAGAGAGACTGAAGGTGGGTCAGTCAGTCTGCAGATTACATTTGTTTAGAAATATACAACATGAATTCATAAAATTAGGAAGTAAAATAAAATCGATATGATATCAGTATACCTTCAGTGATGCACAGCACACTGAAGTCTAATACATGGATGTGTAGGAAACAGGAGTCTGTGTGGCACAAAGTAACACTGAACAATGAATTTAAATGCTAAAAGTTGTATTTTCTTCATCAGGCACAATACAAGTACAGCATGCTGACTGCCTCAAAGGAATTTGAAGAAAAAAAGAAGCAATTTCTTCCTCAGTTGGAACTAGTGAAGACATTGCCATATTCTCCAGACCTGATGGAAATGGCTAACATCGCAAGGAAAGCCTTAAAGATTGCTAGAATTTACTTAGATGAGAGACTGGCTTTGCTGCAAGACTAGAGAACAAGAGAAACAAGATACTGAGTTGTAACAGTTTATGTTCTGTCTGCGTCTCAGTGGAAAAATATTGTTTTTATATAATTTTCCAGATTAAACCAAACATATTCTTATGAAATTATCTGCAATTTTTTAAAGTAAATGTTTGATGCAATAAAAGTTATCTTTATTCCCAGAGAACTTCTTTTAGTTTTGCCGCTCTTGTCCAATGATTTGACATCATAATACAATTTTAATAAATATGTTATGTAAAAAAATTAATAAATCATGTTACGCGTCCTTTTTTGAAGCTCTGATATAATTGTCATAATGTGAAATCTTTTGTTTCTGAAGTCTGATTTTCAAGTCTTGATATGAGGCTGAAAGAGTGGGTCTGAAGGAAAACCAGAAATTCATTGTCTAATATGTTGTCACAAAGTCATTAGGTTATAAGCCAAAAGAAGATCATCCAGGGTTTCATATCATAATTCATTCCTCCCTTTTGAAACATAGTATTAACAAGACTTACTTTTTCTTCACTGTTCCATCCTCTGTAACACACATATAATGAAGATTTACAGCAACAGTCTTTTCCTAATTTCCAAGTTCCTCTAAGTGTGAACTTTAAACCCTTCAGGCTCAACATATGATATAAATCCATTTTTATACAGTCAGTGCCAAAGGTGAAAGTCTGTCATTAAACATGCCTGTTAAAAGCTGCCTGTCCAAGACTCTGGTTCAAAAGAGGTTTCTAACCTCAAAAGTTACACTTCCTTATTAGATAAAGTGTTGTTAAAATCGAACCACAGTGCACAGTCTTTGAGCTAAAACTTCACCAAAGACAAAGGAAAAAAAAAACAAATCAACAAAAGACAGTTCAAAGAAATGTTAACCCTCTTATTGAATTCAGTTTCTGACAGTTTCTGCTCCATTTATTTTGTATTTACTGCAGGAGTTGTTCATATCTCTTAGTACTTACAGTAAATGAAATGGGTATTTTCCTGTAAAACAAAACATCCAAATATGACTTAAGAATTTAAGATTAAAGAGACAGTTAGCAACAACCCTCCAACCCACCCACCTAAACACCCACCCACCTACCCGCCCACAGGCTAGCCTTTTCAAGGAGTCTATAAAGCATTTTGTGTTGTGTTGTCATTCAACATTCATGCTCTTATTCATGACTCCTCCTTCTAGTAGCAGGTAAGAAGAGCAACACTGTACTGTGAGAAGATAGTGTATGCAGATTTTTAATACATCATGTCCAGTGAAATTTAAAGAGTTTACTTTGTTGTGTTGTTTTAGAACTGTGATGGCAGCAGTAGATTTGTCCAGAAGCAAAGGACTGAGTGGTGTCATAACAACAAAAGGCTTATACATCATTTTAACTCTTCTGTGTCTGATCCACCTTTCAAGTTCACTAATAGACCAGGACCAACTGGTAAAGCGATTGTTGACTTTCCAAACGAACAGCTAAATTGAGCACTTCTACAACTAAGTCATTACATTCAAATGTACAGTGTTTTGGGGGGTTTTCTGGCATAATCACATGCTTCACGTGCATGTTTGTTGATGTTTCCTCTTTATTTGCAGGAGGAACTGAAAGAAAATGTTCAGAAACTGCAACGAGAAGCATTGAGATGGAAGGTAAGTCAGTCAGTATCCATGTTGTGGAAATGGAGGAGCAATCTGGAGGGTCTATAACTATAAACCACCAAAGCAAATCAAATTTTTCCATCATGCAAAGCTTTTTTGTAACATAATACACTTAATTATTTTCTTTCTTGTTTTTTTTTTTTTTATTCCTCTGGCTTTATTTTTTCCTTCAGGCTGAAAACAAGATTGACAGAACCTACATACCAGAATTGTTAGATGATGTGCCACACATAATGAAGTCTTTGTCTGAAGTGCTAAGGAAAGATTTTGCACCAGTGTTGAATTTTCCACCACTGCTGGAAATAATTGATGATCTAAAGACGTTCCTTGAGGCATTCAGTAAGTACATAGGTAAATACCTTGAAACTACATCTGCAGAAATCAAGGACTATGAAGAGAAACTAAGTGTTGTGATGGAGCGGATAACACACCTAGAGAAGCACAAAGGCGAACTGTAACATATTAATCATTACAGACACAACGCATTGGTCTGTTTCTGCTATTGTATGTACTGCCTGTGTAAAACTTCTTCTATACTAAGCAGCTTTAGTTTGAAATTTTTGGAAAGTGGCTTTGAAATGTTTTCACTGAGGAAGACTTTGTGTACAAGTGTGCTACAAAGTTTGATGACTTGATCAGCTTGTAAACATTTTAGAGATCTAATATAAACAAAAACCACTGAACACATAGACTGTGTGTTGAACTGCATCAGTAAATCTGGCAGTAGTCAATGACTTACAATGTTGTGCAACATGTCATAAAGAAATGTGTTTATATGGATGGTTAAATGATTTATTACATTCCCATGCTTATATTGCTCATTTGAAAACTGTTAAGATATCCATCTGAATAATAGAGAATGTTTCCAAAGCTATATAATAAATGTCAAACTGAAAATTGAAGATACTGGAAACCTGGACTATTCCCTTGTTTCACAAAAATGTCTCTAATGTTCATTTGGACCCATTATCATTTATGTGCATTATATTTTGTATTGCTTTAAATATATGCAGGGATTTTTTTCCTTTCTCCCCTTTCAATCTGTAGTGGTTCGGTCCAGAACCTCTTTCGGCTTTGGCTTAACTAATTAACCAATCAGCCAAAGCCACCTTGTTAAATCTTAATTTGGTCAGCTGGTTTATTTGTGAAGGTGTGATTGGTCCACTTGGATTTTTTTTCTGTTTCCTGTTTTTATTTAAACACAAAATGTTTAAACAAAAAAGGTTTGGTCACTTAATAAAGTTGTTCCCTAATACTATAAGTGTGGCTGGAGTCTTCCACGTCATCAGATCTTTGTCTTCTCCATGCACCTTGGAAGTAGGGAAAGTTGTGTCAGAAAAACGTTTTTGCTTTAAATGTACAGCAACATTGTAAGTGAGTGCTAGCCTTAATGGATTTTTCAAATTTAAATAAATGAAACCTCTGTCCCTGTTTACTTTTGTGTGTTTGTGCAATTTTATTCCATAGTATTAACTGGATTATACTGATATTGTTAATAATTATTTATTTAAAGTACCTTATTGTGTGATTCTTACTCTGAATCTGAATAAGTACGCGGGACCACTGTGTGCGGTAAGACCAACTCTTTACTCACTGTATTACCATCTCCCGGCATGCATTGCCAGTGCGTAACATGTAATTACACAATCAAACAATGAACACATACTGCCCATACAACAAATGTACCAGAGACAATTATGAACACACCACAATATCTATCTACTAGATATTGTATTCAGTTATATAAATAAAGTAACAGCGAGGTTTATGTTATACTCCCGTTGCATGAAAGATAGAAGCAACAATACACAGCATAATATTTGATGCTTCAGTAAAGCTTTGTGTAAAATATTTTTTTATTTCAAATGATTTGAAATGATCAGTGACAATCAGATTGATGTGCATGTTAAAATAACTGTGGATCCTGGTATTTGTAGAAGGCATGGCTGCTCTAAGAAAAAACTGTATTTTGATAACCAACTATTTAAATTTATTATATGTTATTACTAACTTCCTGTGTTGATTGTAGCGAGTAACAAAAGTGGCACAAAATTAGTGACACATGAATACGTAGTACAATAGTAGTAACACAGTAGTAACACAATATACAAACCTAACATCACCTTACATCATATTTGGTTCACTGATATTATTGGAAAAACTGAGACTCTGCTATTGTCTTGTCTAACAAAAATGACAGTTCTACCATTGTATCATGACTGGTTTCATTTGTGTTGAGTTTTTTGTCTGTGTGGTTAAAATGTGTTAACCACATTCTCGTGCCTTTGCTGTCGGTGGCTTCTGTCAGTTTTTTCTTTAAATGTCACAAGAGTAACTGATGACCCTTAATTCCTGTAAAGTGGGTCTGACCGACACTATTTCTGTGGAAAGAAAAGCAAAAGAGCAGCTCACACACATGAGATGTAACATTAGTGAAGTAACACCAGAGAATATAAGCCATTTGCAGCTTGTCGTCTCACTGTGTTTTCAGCCCTGACTTGTACAGTAAAGCAACTCCTACTCCATTCACCAGGCAGGTAAGATCAGTAACACTCTACAGTGAGATGGTTTACATTTAATGTATTTTATACGATATATCAATAAATTAACAACAGGGCACATCCATTGAATTATTTTTTCAATAATATTTAGTTATTTTCTTTCAAACTGATACCAGTTTTTTTCAAACAGGGATGGCAGGATCAGCCTTATCCAGAAACAGAGGACTGTTTTTTTTCATCTTCTCTCTGCTGTCATTGGTTTATGTTGCAAATTCACTGAGCAATAAGGAACTTTTGGTAAATCTTTTAGCTTCTTTTGTCATATGACCAATACATGTTTATCTGTCACTTCAAGTCACCACAAGCTCATTAATGGTTGGATTTTTTTTATTCAGTTCGAGACGTTTGTATGTGGTGCTGTGAAGCAACTGACACACTTACAACCTCTTTCTGCAAATTTCAGAAACTCAACGAACAACTTCGGAAACTAGAAGAAAGAACAGCCAAAATGAAGGTGAGTCTGTCAGTTTCATGTTGATCACATGTTGTCAGCCAAATGTGGACATGAAACTACATTCCACAACAGAATATAAACTAAACATCTTTATTTTCTTCATTAGGCAGACTACGAGTACAGTAAAGCAACCAATTTAAGAGAATATGATGAAAAAATAGAGCAGTTTTATTCTATTTATGAACTAATAAAGACATCATCAATCGCAGAGGATTTTCCACCATTGCTGGAACTGATGAATAAATTTAGTCGATTCATTGACAAATCCAGGGTTTGGTTTAATGGGGCGGAAGATCACATTAAAGCAAGAATGAAGGACAATGAAAAGAAACTGGAAGAACTAAAGAACATCATCAAATTTCTAGAGGAGAAACGAGATGAACTCTAACGGTTTCTATTTAATATCTTCAAAATAAATACATGTTAGAACGTGTTGTTTAGATATACTATGTTTTCATGAAAGAGGTGGACATCATTTATTTCCTGAACTGTGATTCATTTTCATTCATTTATACACTTTAAATAAAATCTGAAATATGATGGATGTATTACCTGTGGAAATCTTGATTCTAGGCCAACTCATTTTTACTTCATTTTAACAATTTATATTGATAGCACTGTGTTTTTTGTTAACTAATTCTTATTTACAATTATATATGAGTGACACAATATATAATAATACTTTATTCCTGATTCTCTTCTACTTAACATGTAAAACCTGCAGCATTACTTTAATTTTGTCCAAGCTGTGCTTAATGACCAAAACTGGCATTGAATTCAGGTCAGACTTATTAAAGTTTACATTATTCTCCTGTCACTGTTATCGCCTGCCATTCAACTGTCACATTTCCGCTTTTCTCAAATCTAGTCAGAAGGTTTCTGATTATAAATAACTTGGCATTTGGATAAATGACATATTTAAATTCAAATATCATTACATATCAAGGCAACAAAACAAAACATAAAATTACAAGAGAAAGTTCAAAGGAATGTGAACCAACTTATTATGAAGTCAATTCTAGTTAAATTATTACACTACATATACTATATTTGAAAAAAAAAAAAAAAAGCTGTGAAGATTTTGTTAAAATATGAAGTGGCTTTAAAGCAGTTATCATAACAGTTTATTAGACAAAAGTATAATTCATTGATTGTTGTATTGTGTAAAATCTCACCACTAGATGTCATCAAATTGCAGACTGTACTCTCCAATCAGTCAGCTGAATTCTCTTTTCTTAACCCCTGCATAATCTTAGCTATAATAACCACATAAGACAAACTTTTAGTTGTTTTTTTTTTCAAAATCCATGTGTCAGTATGACATCCAGCTCATTTTCTATTGCTTCAAGTAATTAGATTAGCCTAGAATTACATTGAGTTGTCCCCATGGCTCACAAATGCTTATGAGTTCTTTTCTCCTTCGCCTTCTGGGCTGGCCCTAGGATTTCAGTGGCCCTAACTGAGATTTTATATGAAGCCCTAAAACACTTCCAGCACAGCCACCACATTGCTAGGCGAAGAAAGAAAGCAACTTGTATAAAAGGTATATCAGTAAAGAAAATGAAAAATAACATTGAAAAGAACAAATAAATAGCAATGAAAAATCAATATGAATAAAAAATGAATAGCAAGTATATCTTGTTCTAATGAAAAAGACATTAGCAAAAATTAATGTTAAATTTATTACTTGCTAGTTGCTGTTTGTCAGGTGAAAAGATTTGCCTCATATACAAGAAAACACTACGAGGTTATTTGGTCATTGGTTTTGTCTACAATTTGCAACAGTTGCTGTTGTAATGCAGTGTATCGCCACATGGTGGCGCCTCCTGTCTCATGACTGGTGTGTCACCCCCATTTTTAAGATAAGATAAGATAAGATAAGATAAGATAAGACTTTATTGATCCCACGACGGGGAAATTTTTGTGTTACCTCAGCTCAGGTACAGATATCACAAGGAAATACAAAAATACAAATAAGTACAATCAATGAAAAAAAGTAAGATAATACACTATATACATTGGTAGCATACACAGTATGTGATTAAGGATATGGTTGGAAATATGCAAGACATAAACTATATAGCTTGACAAAACTATTGTACCACTACTATTACTATGTATAGACATGTACACACACACACACATGTACACACTAAATATACATATGTATACATATGCATACATATATACCTGCACATGTCCGTACACATGGAAGGTCCATTATGCATGAAGTGGTGACCGTGGATGTTCACAGTGTCCAGTGACTTATGACATCGTGATTGAGGAGTTATAGAGTCTAACTGCTGTTGGGATGAATGATCTGCGAAAGCGCTCCTTCCTGCAGCGAGGGTGTTTCAGTCTCTGACTAAAGGAGCTGCTCAGCCCACTCACATACTCATGCGGTGGGTGATGTGGGTTGTTCATGATGGATGTCAGCTTTACTAACATCCTCCTCTCGCCAACCACCTCCACAGACTCCAGGGGACATCCCAGCACGGAGCTAGACCTCCGCACCAGTTTGTCAATCCTGCTCCTGTCCCTGTCCGTGCATCCACTCCCCCAGCAGGCCACTGCATAGAAAAGGGCAGATGCTACCACAGTGTCATAGAATGTCCTTAACAGAGTCCTGCAGACTCCGAAGGACCTCAGTCTACTCAGCAGGTGGAGTCGACTCTGGCCCTTTTATACAGGATGTCTGTATTTGTAGTCCAGTCCAGTTTATTGTTGAGGTGAACACCCAGGTACTTATAAGAGTCCACTATCTCAATGTCTTTCCCTTGGATGTTCACCGGTGTTGTAGGGGGTGACTTCCTCCTGAAGTCTATGATCATCTCCTTTGTCTTGCCGGCGTTGATTTGGAGTACGTTGGTCTCACACCAGCCAACAAAGTCACTGATGACCCCCCTGTATTCCTGATCATTCCCATCTGATACGCATCCAATGATGGCTGTATCATCTGAGAACTTCTGTAGATGGCAATCGTCCGAATTATAACAGAAGTCTGAAGTGTAAAGGCTGAACAGGAAAGGTGAGAGATCCGTGCCCTGTGGTGCCCCCTTGCTGCAGATTACCACCTAGGACACACAGTCATCGAGCCTCACATACTGTGGTCTGTTGGTAAGGTAGTCGATGGTCCAAGCAGTCAGCTGTTTGCCTACACTGGCTCCCTCCAGCTTCGTTCTCAGTACTGCAGGTTGGATGGTGTTGAAAGCACTGGAGAAGTCAAAAAACATGATCCTCACAGTGCTCCCCACCTGCTCTAGGTGAGAGAGGGATCGGTGTACCAGGTAGATGACAGCGTCATCCATCCCAATTACAGAATGGTAGGCGAACTGCAGGGGGTCCATCACTGAGCCCACCAGTGGCTGAAGATGGTGCAGGATGAGCCTTTCCATGGTCTTCATCAGATGAGAAGTCAAGGCAACAGGCCTGAAGTGGTTGGGCTCCCTGGGGTGTGCGATTTTTGGCACCGGAACCACACAGGAAGTCTTCCACAGTTCAGGAACCGTCTCTAGGCTCAGGCTTGGGTTGAAGATGTACAGGGCCACCTGACAGAGCTGGTCTGCACAGTCCCTGAGCAGTCTGGAGCAGATTCCATCCGGACCTGCTGTCTTCCTTGCCTTCGTCTTCTTGAGCTGATTTTTTGCTCTTCTTCGTACCATCTCTCTGTAATGGATTCTTCCGTGTGTACACGGACTAGTGTGCTCTAAAGTAATGTGTAGTAGAGGTAGCACTGTTATTTTTGATATTTTAAATAAATGAGTACTTTTGGAAAGTTAGAAGCTTTTGCTCATTTGCCATCCACCTGCACACCTCCGCAGCTGGCTTCATCTCCACCGCACGTTACAAATCCACTTGGGTTGGCGAACGAACTGTCATAAAATAATTTACTGTGGCTATTTACTGTTACATATGTTCAAACAAAACTTTGATATAAGAATTTGAACATTTGAAATAAGAATCGTCAAATTCACTCCGGTAGAGTCAATAAATAATACTTACCTTTATCCTGTTTTGTTTTTTCCATCTCCGATTTTCTTTTTATTTCTTTTTCTTTTGAGCACCTAGATATTCTTTTAGGAGCCATTTATTCAGTGTTAGGATAATCAAAAGTCCATATTGAGATGTAGCATTATGATGCAGTTGTTCCAATTTTGCCCAGCCACTACTGGGGCTAACTTCTGGTTAGCAATGCTGGGGCTAACGTAAACAACCACAAAGGTACTTTATGCCAGGGGCCAGCCCTGTGTTGTCATTCTCTAGCCACGTGGATAAAATATGATTAGATGGATGTCCATGTCAGCCAGTATATTTAAGATGACAGGGCACATTAACGGCTTCCACACCCCGATGTCTGCTCCTCTGTACTTTTAATTGATTAATTTTAAGTTTATAAGGATCCACCAGTTTGGGTTTTTTTTGAAAACTTAATTAGACACTTTGTTTTCATAACTTACGAAAAAAAACTGACTGTACCTTTAAATTGTGTAGGTGTCTGTGGCCCTTACGCAGCTACACTGTTTGTCTGTTTGATCATTTAAACTCTGTTCAAACGGAAAAAAAACCCATTATGTATGACAGTGTCAATATTTGTTGTTACAATGTGACAGTTTAAGTATGTGAACATAAAGGATACCCACCTGCTGCAGGTTTTTGCCAGTTTCTCTTTTACTTTTACAACTTATTGTAGTATTTTGTTTGTGTTTCACTGGCTCACTGTACTCATATTGAATTAATAATATTACAAGAACAAATAATTATGCACAAAAAAAGTAAATACAAATATAGCTGGATACACCCACAGACCTTCCCACCCATAAGTGAGCCGTGTCATAGAAGAGGTAACACCAGGTCTTATATAACGTACGTGTGGTGTATCATCCAATTATTTTGTCATTCATCACTTCTCCTTCCAATACCAGGTATGATCTGTAACGCTGTATTAAGAGAAGATTTTGTTGTCAAATTGTAATTGTAATTGAAAAAGTTTACTTTGTAAGTTTGCTCTTTGTTGTTGTTTCAGAACAGTGATGGCAGCAGCAGGTTTGCCTAGAAGCAAAGAAGTGAGTGGGATCACAGTCACCAAAGGCTTATTCATCATTTTCATTCTGCTGTATCCAGCTAACCTTTCAAATTCACTGATAGATGAGGATCAACTGGTAAAATTATTGATTAGTTTTTTTTTTTTTTTTAAATTACATTGTTTTTGTATTGGGTCAAGGACCACCCAAGCAAAATGACTGTTTTTGTTTCGCTTTTGGCGTAATCACATGCTTCACATGTTTGTTGACATTCCCTCTGAATATACAGGAGGAACTGAGAGAAAATGTTGAGAAACTACAGGAAGAAGTACTGAGAAAGAAGGTGAGTGTCAATGTTCATGTTATGGATGAGAGTCTGTCACTGCTAATATAAATCTTTCTAATGTTATGAAATTAGCAAAGCCAAAAAAACAAATAACTATAAATAAAATTCATCAATGTATCTTTTTATATCTTTGATATATAAATAATATAAAAACGATATATGTATTGATTTTGCTTTGGGTTTTTTTTTGTCAGGCTGAAAACAAGCTAGATAGAATTTATACTCCACTAATCTATGATGATGCTACGCGCTTAATAGACCATATATTTAAAATGAGAAATACAGTGGAAGAGGTTAAACTGCTCACGCCATTGCTGCATTTCATGGATGACCTAAAGAAGCTCATGGATGCTACCAAGAAGTACAAAGGCAAATACCTTGAGTTAAAAGCTGCAGAACTCAAAGACAGTGAAGAGAAACTAAGTGGAATTATGGAGTGGTTAATATTACTAGAGGGGCATAAAGATGAACTGTAGCATATTAGTCATTGTCTGTCTCTGGCGCTGATTCATAAAGCTTCTCTTCCATAATGTGCAGACTCAGTGTGAAGTTTTTCACTCTCATTATTATAACATTGTTATAATTTGTTTTATTAAGTAGTATCAGTAAAGCTGACAGTTAATAATAATGTATAGGAAAAATAAACCCTGTCTGCAAATAAAGCTCATGTTTAATAATCAACAATTTGTCCAATGCTTACTCACTGATAAAATATATCACAACCCACAAAATGTAGCACACCAATCAATTAGTCACATGATGAAGGCTAACCAATTTATACACTTATATCATTAATTTAATATATACTCATTCCTCACCACTCTGAAACATAAGGCTCAGGCTTTTAAAATATGTCTGTTTATGCCTCACTGCCAGGTGATAAGGCTACTGGATTATCATATAAAGGTATCGTCTGCTGCTGGATTAAAGCAATATTCACTCACATTCACAATATTTGTGCCTCAGTCTGAATCACAAAATTGGTCATGTGTAAACCTTAATCTACATGATGATAAGAAAAAAAAACATTCTGCTCTTCAGGCACTGATAGGTATAAAACTACTATATATTTCTATCCTAGGTCTACTAAAAACAGCATTAACAGTAATGTTCTCTAAATTGTCAAGTTACAGAAAATACATTATTAGGTCTGAAAAAGTCTGACTTGCTCTTTTTATATATACTCTTAACTTCATCTCTTTTTTAAAGGCACCTATATACATAGATAGTTAATAGGTTTATTATTACTGTTAGAGAAAGTGAAGATATGCGTAGCCTATTTTAGAGTTTAGAAATGTGTTAGAATGTAGAATTATTGTAGAGACACTGACCTCGATGTAATAAAGGCCTGAGTGTGTCAGGAATTTAGGAGTAGATTTCTAGGAGGCCCTCCCCCAGTTTGAACTGTGAAAGTGAGACAAAGAAAGGTTAATGTTGAGTGGAAATTCCCCAGGGGATACCTGGGAGGGGGTCTCAGTGTTTGCAGTTTTGTATGTGCTCTAAAGGAATTTGGTGTAGCTTGGGTGAGGAGATTACTTTTATGACCCCCAGAAAGTCACAGACATAGACACACACAGAGTGCTTTAACTGTTACGCACCCACACCCACATGCACACTCACTCACGTGCACACACATACACACAGGTACGCGCATACATTCACTCACGTGCACTCACATAGACATACGGGTACGCGCACACACAGACACTCACGTGCTCGTGCACATAGACATGGACACAGAGTTTGCAGCACACCGTGGGGGTTTTATGATAGGGTTGCTCCTACAAAACTGTGTTTCACAGACAAAAGACTGAAGATTTTGCAGAGGGACACTGGCCTGACAAGTCTTCCCTTCTAGAAGAATGCATGCTTAAATGAGGATGAATAAAGATGAATAAAGTTTTTGTGAAAATGACTACTGAGTCCGGTGCATCTCTGGAGGCCCGAGGAATAAAAAAGAACCGGGGTAAAACTGATTTCCCAACAAAAGTTTGAAATGACCATATTTTAAATTACTGACTGAAAACTGTACTTATTGGAAACTCAGACTGTGTATTGGTGGTATTGTACATTTTTCAGTTAGAATATATATTCCCTGGAATTTTCAAACGTTGTTTCTTTTTTGTTAGGGTTAGTAAAATGAATATGTGTAATATCCCCAATTCCATGCTTTCCTCTTCAGACACTTGTAATCAAACACAATGATGCAATTAGTTTAATATGTCATGAAGATTTCTGTGAAAGTGAAACAACAGAAAGTGCACAATGTAAACATATATCAGAGGTGCGCCATCAGGGAGGTGGCTGCAGGTCTGCATAAAAGCCCTGTGCAAAGTCCCATCTCTTCATTTCATTTATCAGCTTGTATTTGCATCACAGGTAAGCTGAAAACTAATATTTACAACATCATAGTTTATTCTAGAACTTGTCACTAATCAGACGGTTGCAGATTCGACTGAGTATTTCTATTACCATTGTTTGTGTATTGCTAACATTGTACATTTTTCAATTAGAATATATATTCCCTGGAATTTTCTAATGTTGGGTTTTTTTTGTAAATATCTATTTGTTTTCTTACAGTGTAAAAAATTCATGTTGTTGACTCCAAACAGTGATGGCAGTAACAGTTTTGGCCAGAAGCAGAGGGGTGGCTGTTTCCAGTATCACCAAAGGCCTGTTCCTCATGTCCATCCTGCTGTGTCTGATTTGCCTTTCAGCTTCACTGACAAACAAGAACCAACTGGTAAACTCATGTTTGCTTTAAGTCCAATCTTTTATTTTTATCTAATGCATGCGATTGTGAGTCACCACAATCACATCTGTTGCTGAAACTATATGAACGTTTTTGTCAGCCATTATAAACCGTAACCACATGTCACTGCTCCCTGTTAAGTTCCAGGAAGTGCTCAAGGAAAGTTACAAGGAAGCACAACAGGAAATGGATGATCTGATGGTCAGTAAAAGTTTCTCACTGCATATAAAATATACTGAGTTTGTCCCTTGTGTGCATGAAGAATAACATCATGCATGACTTTGAAGCATGACTTTGTTGTGTATTTATTGATCTTGTGCCATGAAGATTTTCTTTTTCCTATTAGGAGTACAAGTCAGACATGTTGAAAGCTTCAGAGCTGGTAGATGAATGTCTGGCTCTCATGGACCCAATGATAGCAGTGATCAAGAAATTTGACGCACTGCTTGGTGAAACAGATCCTGACACAGATATGGAGGACCTTAAGGTTTCCATGGAAGAAACCAAAGCTGAACTAGACAGCACAAATGAGGAGCTTGATGAGGAAATTGCATCCATGGAAAAGAAACTGAGAACAATGAAGACACTGATTGAAAACGTTGGGGAGCAGCACACTGAACTGTAAATACATAAGTATTTATTTACAAGTGCTGCATCCCTTTAATTTGCACTAAAATAGCCTCTGAAAATACTTGTTTTACCTGTTTGAAAACAATGTCAATGCAAAATAATACAGAATAAAAACATTTACATTCTCTTCATGCTCTGGTAGTTATGTCAACAACAGACAGAACTAATGACACACATTTTGACTTGGCATAATTTCAGGTGTCCTGGTAAGCAATGAAAGTGAACATCTGCTAAATAGCACCTGGAACCCTGAAGGATCTCACAAGGCTCAGAGTGCTCATTTTGAGCTTTTTATATTATTTTATTCACAATGACTGTGTTGTCAGTTTCACAGATCTTGCTGACACTTTGCAGTGCTCGCACCTCTCTGCTGCAACCTGATCTGATTATTCAAAACCTTGTATGTGAGGAGCATATGATCACACAGTTTTACACCTTGGTGCAGACATGGATACTCTATTGTTCTTTCTTTATGATTTCTTATGTTCAAGTTGTTGTTTTTTTGCCAATTTGTAGTTTGTTTTTTACCTGTTTGAGAGCAGGCACAGTCTCTAAGGGGATGGGGGTTTGGGGGAATAACAGGAGAAGAGAAGCTGCAGAGAGTAAGACTGTATATTAGGCTTTTTAATTTGGGGGTTATTACAGCCACCAGCCTTTGGTACATAGCCTGTTATCAGAGATGCATTTAAAATTGTAGAAGTGATTAATGTTAAGTCATCTTTGAACATATTTGTAGGAAGGTTAAGGTGAAGATAAGCTTTTTTCTTCCCAAGGGTAACTTGGCAACTACAGCCAAGCACAAACAAGCACACAATGCCTAACATCAAACAGGCACAAGAAAAACAAAAATAACACATCTATACAGTCTCTCATTTACATCATTCAGTAGCGAAGGAATTCTTAAAGCCTTTAGTCACACATTATTCCATTTTGTATCTCCAGCCAGGTGGAAGCAGCTCAAACTGAGAGGATAAGCTGACTGAGACTTGTTTAAAACCTTCAGATTATGAAGTGCTAAATCTTCATTTAAAGTGGTGCCTGTCACATTGCTCCACACCTGCATAATAACATGAAATTCGTTTTTTTCTTTTTGATTTTAAGAAAACTATATCAGCTGACAAAAAGTTCCTGAATATAAAAAACCTTGGCATTTGGATAAATGACAATATGGCTTCATGCCAAGGAAGTGCACAGCAGATACAATGTTTGCTTTTGGAGTGTTGATGGAGAAGTACAGAGAATGCCAGAAAGACTTGAACTCTGTCTTTGTTGATTATAGAGAAAGCTTATGATCGGGAGGAACTGTAATATTGCACAAGGAAGTCAGAAATGGCAGAGAAGAATGTGAGAGTGACGCTGGGCATGTGAGGACACTGACAGTGATCAGGTGGGCAGTTCGCCTGTTTGCATTCATTCACAAAACTATTTATAACACTCACGTCATTAAAAGACAGGACACTTTTTATATATATATATATATATATATATATATATATAGTTACATTTATATCATCTATTTTTATAGTCATTGATAATTACTTTCATTTTATTTTGGTTTAAACTTTTTTTCCATTCTTTTTCATCACAACTACTGAAATTTACGGCCTTGTCAGACATACATATTTTATTAGTATTCGTCCTGACACTCACTTTTGATAAGCATGCCTTTTCCCACAGTTTGTACTTTGTCTCTCTACCTTCAAACAACTTCTGAAAGCAGCTTAAAAGTAGATTATTTAGTGCTTTGTGCATTTTCATTGCAGTGCTGAGATCATCTAAATGGTAACATTTTAAGGCAGAAAGTTTAATGAATAGTGCAACCCTATCCATTTAAAATTCTTACCCCATTTTTGTAGCACATAAATTGGATTAGTGTTTGTTTCGTATGTGCCCCCATACTTTACCTCCCCACAGTCTACATAATACAGTATGGTCACTAACTATTGTCGAAGAACATACAAACACACAGTTGTATTTGTTGGCAGCAGTGGTTAACCCACAGCAAGAGGGTCTTGGGTTCTAACCTGTGTGGAGTCTCCACATGGCCTTGGGGATTTGCTTCAGTGTCTCTCACCATTAAAAACATGTTAGATTAATACTTCCTGATCATATCATGCATTCCACTTTCTGACTCAAAAAAGCATAATTACAGCACAATATTTTTTCATTTTGGTTTCAGACAGAGATGGTAATGTACATATTGTATCACTTTATACAGACAGTATCTGATCTAATCTAAACAATATTGGTATCACTATGAGAGCTGCATAAAGCCTTGGCTTGTGATCAAAACTTGACAGACCGGCTGTTCAACAAGGCAATACTGTGACTGTTCAAATATGTCAACCCAAGAGTAAAGCATTGCATGTTGTTCTAAACGTGTCTGTCAATTTCTCTTTCGTTTTTGGAATGTACTGTAGTATTTGTACTTACAGTAAATGAAGAGTTGTTGTTGAAATTCTTCTGTTAGTACATAGGATTTTTCCCAAGGCTGCTGTTTATCACTAAGGTTAAGGAATAAACACAAAAACAAGTATTCCTTAAATCATATATTTCTGTCCTCATTGCAGGCACTAACCATCACTCTTTGGTTGTGTGGTTCAGTGGCAGATGTTCAATAAATAAGATAGAAAGACACCATTAGAGTCTCTCAGTCCTTATTTGTTGTAGATTTCCACAACATTTGGCTTTGTTGGCAGGATCACTCATGTGACTGCTTCTGGGCGAGGTGTCAGACAGTGATCTAATATGAAGTCCAGTGCTGGCGATCAGTTTGAAGTCACTGCATATCCAGTGGTGCGGCCTCAACTGACAGGACACAAGCCGATAGTTTCCATGTCCCCTGTGCTGACAGAGCCTGAACTTGGGGATTCTCTTCCCTTGTGAATAGAACGAAACGAACAAAATGAAACGAAACAAGCTTTATTGGTCACATACACAATCATACAGAGTACAACATAATGTGAAATGTGTCTTGCCCGAGCTGCGCAAAGGCTGCAGACGTAGCCGCTCCATTCCAGGGCTTGGTGTTTTTTTGGCATGAGGGGCCTAGCCAGGACCCTTACTGGATACTGAGAGGAAATTGAACTTGCGACTTCCATTCCAAAGGTGTGTGGTCTTACCACTACACTATCCATCAGAGTAGATTCTGAGGGTTCAACACTGTTTGTGAAATCCAAGCCAACACTACTGTCACCTATGGATTTCCACCCCCCTCTGTCATTGTTTATCACCTGCCAAATCATCTCACCTCGACCACCGGTGGGTCTACTTTGTCACCAGTCTCCAACGTGTCTCTGTTGGTACTCCCTGAGGGGCTTCACCTTCACTGCTCCTGGTGTCCTGAAGGGCTCTGTATTCTCAATATTCCCAGGGACTGTCAGCCAAGCCCCCTAAGGTGTTCTGTTACCTTTGCCTACATCATCCTGCTGCCCAGCCCCTGCAGGGTCTCCACCATTTGCTTCAGCAGGTTTACGCTGTCGCGGGTAACTCTCTGCTCTCAAAGTTGAATGCTTCTGAATCAACTGACTTTTGACTTTTGGAGTGTTTCTCACTTTGATGGACAGTTCAGGATACTGTGTTAAACCTAGCTGAACTGTGGCAACAACATATGTGTCATTTACACTGCATTTGTTTACATTTTGGAAAATTAAATATGAAGAATTACCTATCCACATTTACTGTTTATTGCATAGTAGCAGAACTACTGAGTTTAAATCTAAACACATTTTTAAAACCAAAGGAGTCTAAGGTAAGTTCTGAAAACAAAAGTGAAAGGGCAGCTCATAACCAGAGTACATAAAGCATTTGCAACGTGTCATCTCATCGTTTTCATTCGTCACCTGTACAGTGCAGCAGGTCTTCCTTCATTCACAACGGCAGGTAAGCTCAGCATTGCACCTTTGGATGTTTTTTACTGAATACAATCAAGGATTACATTACAATTATTGACTTGCTTCAAAAATATGGTGCAAATATGAGAGTCAGTTGCAATCTTCCTTTGGTGACTGCGATGAAACAGGGATGAGAGGGAATTAGTCTGCTATGAGTTTTCAGCTAAACAAGGTTAATTTAGCACATAACGCAGATTTAATTGCAATATTTGTGAGACACGTCGTGGTGTACATGAACCAGAGATAGACTCACTCGTGGTGGAACAGACTGGGCCAGATCTAACCAGCGCAACTTTATAATTTGTCTGCCACAGTATTTAGTGATATTGTGTTAATTCTCACAGTGATGGCAGAAGCAGCTACCAGAACAAGAGAGCGAGTCTGTGTCATCACGTGCTTGTTTCTTTACGTGTTACTGGTGATCTACTCGATGCTGTGTTTCAATTACATTGCAAGCTGGGCCAAGAACAAACAGGTAAATTTAATGATTATTTGCACATAAACACTACAAATAATTCTTAACTGCTGAACTGTTTCTGTACTTAAAAGGGGTTTTCATAGAAGCTTAAGCAGCTGTTATTTTATTTATTCCAATATAAATGTTGAGTGCAAAAGAAGAAACAGACACAAAGTGGGTCCAAGTTGCTCACAAGCTAACTTTGAAAGTTTGTCATGTGTAGGCAGTTAGAAAAAATATATATATAAAGTATCAATAACTACATTTCAGATTAAAATATCTATCTGTGATACACTGACAGTAATTGATAGCAAATATTTAATAATTGACAGCAAATATTATGACTACAGTCGTTTCAACACAATATACTGTAATAAATTTAATTATTATTATTTAATTTCATTTTTATTGTTTTTCATTAGGCAGAAGAAAACTATAAAAATGCAGCCATCACAAAGCTATTTGAATTCACAAATTCACTACCCAACAAGAACCAGCTGGTAAATTAATATTTTCTTTCATTATTATTTGTTGTTTCCTTTAATTTCATTGTGTTCTTGAGCAGCTGGCATTCTCACTATGCTCTGCTTCTTTCTGCTAAACCTCAGAAAATATTCAAGAAAATCCTCCAGACAGCAGTAGAAGAAGAAGAGAGACTGAAGGTAAGTCAGTCAGTCTCCATGTTACTCACATGTTGGCTGAGAAAATATGCATTTTGTGTAGATTATAAATTATAAATTAAAAACAGCACTTCATTTGACATCAGCATACCTTTAATGTGTTACACCACACACTGAACTGTAATTCTTGTAACTATTGAAAACAGCAGCATCTAAAGGAGAATGTAACACGTTTTAATTCGTGCTAAATGTTTTGTTGTTGTTTTTTTGCAGGCAGAAGACTACTTGTACATGGTAACTCTCTCAGGAGTTTTTGATGAAAAAGTTTATCTCCTTACTCCTAAATTGAAACTACTGGAAACATTATCAGCTGATTTTCCAGAACTGCGGGAAATAATTGCAATTGGGACGCAATTATTAAAAAATCTCAGAGCTCACTTAGACATGAAACAGGCTCTGCTGGAGGAATAGAGGGTGCAGAGAAATGAATGATGAGCTTCATAAAACTGTCAAACAACAATCTGAATTTTTTTTGTTTCCATCTGTATCCCTGTACATCTGTGTTGTGCATATTCCGTTTTTGTGAAATTACATTTCATGAAATGCAATTTTCTTAATTTTTTGTTTTTCTTTTTGTTTCCAAGTAAAATCAAACATATTCCTTCAAATAATACATATTTAAGTCAAAGGAGCTTGCAAAGAAAAGCGTCTGGACTTCTTTAAGTTACTTGAAGACGTTTCACCTCTCATCCGAGAAGCTTCTTCAGTTCTAAGGTCAAATGGTGGAGAGTCCCAGATTTAAACCTAGTGGGAGTATCCCCCCACAGAGGGACAAAAGGACCCCCTGATGATCCTCTAATCGCCTGAGCCAAGGTGTGGAACTGGGTGTGGGTCCCAATCATTAATGTTTGGCATATTTTTTACATTATGACATCCTTGACCAATGATTCTTCTCCTGTAAATCAAGTGTATGCAGTAACAAAGTACAAATACTTTGTTACTGTGCTTAAGTAGAATTTTCATGTGTCTGTACTTTTGGTTATTTTTCTGGCAACTTTTACCTTTACTCCCCAAATTTTTGTACTCCTTACATTTACAAAACAAAAACTTTGACTTAGCTTTGACAGAAATTTGACTACCATGAGTCAAATAAATTTCATGTGAATTTCTCATCGTGAACAATAAAATCATTCTTTAGATGATGTTGCAGCAATAAATGGGGGGAGGGGGGGTTCAACATCAAGGCTGCAATTTTTTGCATTTCACATAGAATTCCTGTAAAGTAAAACAGGCAAATATCTAAAAGCAAAAGTGAAAGCCAGAGGCATAAACGCAAGTGAAAATAAAAGTCTCATCGCTTCAGTTCACATAATATGATCAACACTGGAACACACTTTAACACACGGCAGACATGAGCAGGCATGAGGTGGAACACCAGCATATATATATATAATAGGACACTGTGATCTCTGATCATTTTTCATTCACCAGCTTCTTTTCATATTAAAGGTAAGTTTGAAAATTAAAACTCACCATATCATAGTTTATTCTAAGACTTTTAGAAAATGATTTGAAAATTGTACAAAATGTGTTGCATTTCAGTAGTTTTAGCATTTCTTTGCAAGTTGCGTGTTCTTCACACATCTTGGTGTTATAAATCTTTTGATTTAAAATAATAATGGAACTAGAATTAAAAATCTCCAGTCTGGAAAATTATAACTTAACTCTTTATGCATGTTTTATGTACAGAACAGCGATGGCAGCAGCAGCTTTAGCCTCAAGCAGTGGAGTGACTGTTTCCAGTGCCACCAAAAGCCTGTTCCTCATGTTCACCCTGCTGTGTCTGGTTTGCCTTTCAACTTCACTGACAAACAAGAACCAACTGGTACATTCAACATTGCTTACTCAGCAATTTTAGACTTAGAGACCATTAATTGAAATAATTTGCAAGGCAAGAGACTTTCCATGTGACCACAAATACATTTTCTGATCAAATGTCTTCTTTTAAATTATGTATTTATTTATATACATTATTCAGGCTTTTTTGAATGTATGTATGTATTTTACAAAGTTTAACTGCTACCAAAGCATTAACTTCAAACAAATCAACTATCTATGTATTTCTTAAATAGCATACTTTTAACTTGACATAAGTGCCACAGGTGCCATTTGTTAAATTATGGACTATATTACAATTTCAGCCATATATAATTCCCAAACTATAACCATGTCAATGTTCAATTTGGATTTTCAGGAACAACTCAGAGAAACCTATTGGGAAACACGACAACAAATAGAAATACTAAAGGTCAGAACATGTTTCTCACATACTTGCCAAACACTGTCTAAGAGTAGTGGTGTATTAGAGAGCTATAAAAGTGACAAAATTTAATAAGGCTATAGTAAATAGCATTTGTGGAATGTTATGAAATTGATTAAATGTTATCCTATTAGGTTGAGCAGAAGGAAGAAGTGGCCTCCATTAAAGAGCTGATGAAAAGCTTCATGTACTTTATGGACAAAACTATCGGACCGGTGAAGAATATGATGCAATCATCAGGTGATGATGATTTTCCTCCACTAGATAAATTTATGGAGAGCATTAAGAATTACGTGAAGAAAACTCAAGCTTACATTGACATGAAGCACGAGGAGTTTGGTGGAAAAATTGAGGAAAGTGAAAGGAAACTGGAAAAAACTAAGAAATTAATTGAATTTCTTGAGGAACAGGAAGCTTATTTATAACTTCCAAGTCAGGTATTTCCTTTTTCTCTCCTTTTCTCTAACAGCATCTGTTGTACCTGTTTAGTTCCCCTGTCATACACTACTTTGTAAAACTTTGGTTTAACTTTTTGTGTTATCCTTCATTACAGTTTAGCATAAAATACCTAGGATTTTACTATTAGCTACAACTCTCCAGAGGATATTATGGGTTGATTATAACTTTTAATTGTGGTACTTACATCTTTTTCTGACATGATGTATCTTCAGAAGTGGAAACAATGTTTATATAAACTGACACATAATAAAGACATATATGCCTACTGATATTGTTTGTTGTAAGAAATATCTCCAATTCCTAAATGTCACTACTTATACTAGTAGAATTTCTGATACAGTTTTTTCTATCTCATGATAACATTGTCTCAAAGTGACACTGTTTATATTCCCGTCACATTCTCAGAGGCCAGAATGAGGGAAAAGGACCCAAAAGCAGACACAGTAAACTCAGCAATGACTACACATGTAATTTTTTTCAGTGACAGCAGTAAATTACAAACATTTAAACCTTCAACAACCTAATATGACTATGCACAACAACTATTTACATTAATATATACAAAAGGGAATGTGCAGAACGTCAGTGAGATGTCGGGGATTTGACACACCTAGTTTCTCAGGGAACACTGGGAATGCGGGCAGGGCGTGGATGACTGGTTTATCCAGGGCGGGGGGCACAGGAAGAACAGAGTTAGTGAAGTGAACCAAGGCAGGCAGACCGAGGAGTTAAATAGTAGGTGCAGCTTCTTACTTGTAACTGAGTGGATGTTCAGTTGTAGGGAGGTATTGCTGATCTGAGTGAGTGGTTTCGTGGCAGGGAAAATTCAGACTAGAAAGTGGTAAATGGACTGGTTCTTATATAGCACTTTTCTACTCTGAGCACTCACAGCGCTTTACACAACTAATTCATTCACCCACTCACACAAGCACTTTTTCTAAGCTGTTAGTGCCTCTCTAACATTCATACACATTCACACTCGGAGAGCAACATAGGGTTACCATCTTGCCCAAGGATATTTGGCATGCAGACTGGAGCAGACTGGGATCAAACCACCAACTTTTCCAGTTAGTAGCTGACCTGCTCTACCACCCGAGCTACAGCCACCTGAAGTGCAGTACTTCGAGGCATATGGCGGGCAAGGGGCAGGCAAAGAGAGTGGAGGAAATCCGAAACTTGTCTGAGCAGTGTGCTGCGAATAGTTAGTATACTGTAAGTACAAGAAAACAATTATTAGAATATAATGTGTTAAATTTGCTTAGATGAGAGGGTCCAGCAGTAGATCAGAGGAATAGGAAAGGATTTGTCTGTGTGTTTCAGTTGGTTTAGCTGTAGGTCTGAGAGTGTGTGCAGGAATTTATGGACACTGGGGGTCTTCCTGTTATAAAAGGAGACAGGAAGCTACAGTGGGGGATGGGGATGCTGATGCTTTAACCTGAATCTAATAAACGGTCATAATTGTTATAAATTAGAAGCAGGTTTGCAGGAGACTCTCCACCTTATCTCTAAATGTAAGACAACAAGAGGCCAATGGCCCAGTGGATGCAGAGTGGGGGTCTCAGTGTTTGTAATATGTTAACTCTGTTTTGTGGCTTGTGTAGAAGAATTTGGTGTAGCTTGGGAGAGAGGAGATTACTTTTATGACTGGCAGGAAGTCACAGATACAGAGACACACACACACAGTGCTTTAACTGTTACGACGCACACACACCCACGGGCACAGTCACTCACGTGCACTCAGACATACACACAGGTACATGCACACACAGGCACTCACATGTTTGCATATACATACACAAACACAGAGTTTGCAACACACCATGGGGGTTTTATGATGGAGTCGCTTCTATAAAACTGGTTGTAACAAACAAAGAAGTGGAGATCTGCAGAGGGACACCAGCCTTGCACGTCTTCCCTTCTAGAAGATGCATGCTTAACTGAAGAGGAATAAAGGTTTTTGTGAAAATGACTACTGAGTCCGGTGCCGTCTCTGGATGCTCGAGGAATAAAAAGAACCGGGGTGAAACTGCTATACATAACAATACCCAGCTGGAGGCTGCCAATGAAGGGAGTGAGAGGTGAGGCAAGCTGCAAGCTTAGCTTGTGTGTGGCTGATTGTTGCCTTAAATTGGAGAATAAACTGAGTAAATCTGCCTTGAAAGGGGATGGAATACATTGCAAAGTATTCACTGGGCAGCACGTAGTGTTGTCCATTGAAGAAAGAAATGAATTTGTGAACAAAGCAGATGGAACAGTAAGTGTGAATGTGTCGGACGTCAAGATAAAAACATTGTTAGATAATACCTCCCACCGACTCTATGACATGAGATGCTGGCTAGTCACAGGAGCATGCTCAGGGAGTGACTGAGTTGACCAAAAAGCACCACTGACCTGTGGCCATCTCCCTGTACAACTCCTCCATCTAACACACTGTAAACACTGCAATAGTTACATCCTTTTTACACACGCTCTTTTCTACTCCATAATATTCTTGTCAATTTTCTTAATATTTATTTATAATCTCCTCTGTTAATCCTTGATATTTGGAACTGAGTGATCTGTATATATTAGTGCTATTTCTTAAATGTGTAAAATCTGTAACATAATGTTTGGAGTTTATTCTGTTACTGTTATTATTTTTACCTTTTTTAATGGATTGGATTTTATATAGCGCTTTTCAAGGCACCCAAAGCGCTTTACAATGCCACTATTCATTCACTCTCGCAGTCACACACTGGTGGAAGCAAGCTACAGTTGTAGCCACAGCTGCCCTGGGGCAGACTGACAGAAGCGAGGCTGCCATATCGCGCCATCGGCCCCTCTGGCCAACACCAGTAGGCGGTAGGGTAAAGTGTCTTGCCCAAGGACACAACAACCAGGACAGAGAGCCCAGGGATCGAACCGGCGACCTTCCGGTTACAGATACACTTCCCAACCCCCTGAGCCACGGTCGCCCGTGGCTCAGCTTTTTACCATTTCTTCTTGGAGCAACTGTAACCCACATCATTTCCTTAGGGATTAATAAAGTATTCTGATTCTGATTGTTTCAGGATGACCTGCCATTATCCAATGACGCATCTGCTTACCTGTATCTTTTGCTCATTTCTCCTCCTCTTCTTCTCTCTTTTGTCTAAACTGAGCACCTGGTAACTTTGAACTTTTCTTGTCCATCTTCCATTGGTTTTCATTTTGCACTCCAGTATGAACACCCATTCCCCAACCCAAGGATCACCACAACATAACCTAATAGACTAATAGACCTACACGTTAGTTCACAGATTCGCTTTGTTTAGGGCACAGGTGTCAAACTCCAGGCCTTGATGGCCGGTGTCCTGCAGGTTTTAGATGTGTCCTTGATCCAACACAGCTGATTTAAATGGCTAAATAACCTCCTCAGCATGTCCTGAAATTCTCCGGAGGCCTGGTAATGAACTAATCATTTGATTCAGGTGTGAGAACTAAAACCTGCAGGACACCGGCCCTCGAGACCTGGAGTTTGACACCCCTGGTCTAGGGTTTATTTCTGGGATTTCACACAACCCAGGATTCAAATCATGAATACATAATGGGCTTGGACATTATGAATGAAATGTGCTCTATTTGGAAGCAGCAGGCCCCCCCTCCCCTTTCGACAGGTTGTGTGTGAGACTTTAAATCGTCAAACTGTAAATTATAAATTTTAAATTGTTATTGATCCCTTTACCCCTAGTCCTAAAGTAAATATTTATTTTCTTACCATATTGTTTGTTTACTTGCACTGCTGTAACTGGAGCCTCGTCGTCTCGTCTCTCTATATACTGGACTGTAGCAGAGATGACAATAAAGTTTACTTTGACTTCAGCAGCGAGCAGGCGCACCGAGGGCTCTCATGCTCACTTTTCGCGTAGAGAATTTTGAAAAAATATTGGTGCAAATTATAAGTCTGTATCATTATGTCTGGTATTTTCGTGTTTGTTGGTTTGTTTATATTTTCTTTTATTTTGCGAGTTGGTTATTAGATGCTGCTCCAGCCAGAGCCGCCCTCTTCTCCCTGTGCCACAAGCAGCAGGCGCACCTTGCAAACGAAGGGCGCCCTTACTCCCAGCAAATGGGCGATAGAAAACCGATCGGTGCCTACAACATTCCCAAAATGTGCTGGCATGATGTCGGGGCAGCATGAGTACGAGCAATTTTTTTTTTTTTTTGCCCGGCACACAGACGTGCTGCCCCGGGCAACCACCCGTGTCGCCCGTATCTAAAACCACTACAGCTGCAGGTCACCAACTACACCAGTGGACACAAAAGAAATAAAATTTGTGTTGATGAAAAAAAGCAACAATAATATGAAGGGTGTTTGGTGTTTCTCAGCCTGAAACAACTACAATCTCCCTTTCTGTTTTTAAGAAAGGAGAGTTCAAAAACCAAAGAGAGAGATGTGTGTTGTTTAAGCAGTGATGAGAATAATGAAAATGTCTCAGTGTGTCACTTTCAGGTGAAGAGCAGACCTGGATCAATTTTCCACATGCAGCAGTTGGGGGAAAATTATAATTTAACATCATAGGAAATGTTGGCATAAGAAATGCACAGGCCGAGTTTTTGGCTGAATTGTGCTTACAGCTCCATTCCTGTGTTTCTCACCCTGAAAAAGCAAGCTCCGCGGAAGCTAACCTCTGCCTGAAGACAAGGAGTGCAGTTCCAGAAGCACAGGCATGAACATCAACAGTTGACAGCAGGCCAAAGCCAAGAGACAACAGCAGTGTCCTGAGCAGAAAAGACCCAGCAAGCAGCTGCAGTGTGTGCAAACGGCATCAGAGAAAAAGAAAACCCATCACTTTGACAGCATGGAGATGCGTTTCCAGTAAGCTGCAACTTCACTGTGTGAAGATGACTTTTGAGGAGACTGAGTGACATTTGCCATGTTTGGAGTGGAATGGATGATGAGATAGTGGAAAACACAGGGCAAAGCTGAAGAGAACTGACTGCCATTGGACTGCAAAGTGGGAGAGAAGAACGGAGTGAGAGGAGCAGGTGAGGACACAGAGGAAGGCTGTTATTTAGTGTGGGAAATCAAAATTTGGGTTAGCAATCCTGGGGAAAAGGAAACTGACTGCTTTAAGTGGGGAAAATTGTGAAGGAGTCTGGACCACAAAATGAGAAAGGTACACAAAAAACACACACAAACAGAAAATGTATTAACCATGCTAACCCTACATACACATGAAACTCATGAAGACCAGACAGCATCTAAAGCATGCAATTCTGTTTGTCATCTTGTCCAAGTCACTTAGTAGGTTGAGAAGTGATACATAGACTAGTGAACTAATATTAGTAGGAAAGATGATTGCATCATAGCTCGGGGGAAACAGAATGCTGATGAGGGGTCTTTAATAGCTGAGCGAGCTAACAGAGTGTTGAGTTTCTGAGGTGTGTGAAGAAGTTTTAACATGGCACACATCTGGTTACATGGGAAGAAATTCATTATGTGATAAGACAAAAGGGTTATGGTGTGTGGTGTGTGCCTGATGGATGAATGTTTGAGATTAATCTGGCTGATGATCTTTCTTTTGTTACAAAGTTAAGCCTGCCAATTAGGTTTAGTATGATTTACCCTCCTGGGATGAAGAGCTTGCTTCACGACTTAACAAGGCCTTTTTTTCCTTTTTATTTTGTTACTTTCCCAGTGCACTGAACGTTTTGTTTGATAATCTCAGTCAGTTAAGCAGATCTGAACGTTTGAACAGGATGTTATGTTGCGGCAGGGATTTGTCCACCAGGGGGCAACAGTTGTTGGAGAGTTTTCAGTCTGTGGGGCGCATGCCCCGGTTCTCTTAATAAAGAAGTAACTGTGAGTTAAACATGGTCTCCGTGGTTCCTTAGTCCTAGGATATTACATATGGCGACGAGGATAAAAGCCAGGTGTTGCTGTGAAGTTACACCGTGATAAGTGACTTATGAAGTGAGGTTGGCAAGGGGTACAGCGCTAGCATCTGTTGGAAGCGGAGCGTAACCCTCGGTGTGGAATGATGGCTACCACTTTGGGCTCGGTGGCACCGTTCGACAGCGAGCTGCAATCCTGGGAGGAATATTGTGAGATTTTGGATTACTTCTTTGTGGCGAATGATATTAAGGAGGAGGAGAAGAAGCGAGCGGTACTGTTGAGTTGCGTGGGCGCACAGACCTATGCCCTGATTAGGAACCTACTCAGTCCGGTCAAGCCAGGGGATCGGTCTTATGCTGAGTTGGTGGGATTGTTGAACAATCATTTTCACCCTAAGCCGAGTGAAATTGTGCAGCGGTGGAAGTTTAACACACGAAATAGAAGGCCGGAGGAAAGTGTGGGCGATTATGTAGCGGAGCTGAGGAAGCTTGCACAGGACTGCAACTTTGGAGACTCCCTGACGGTGATGCTGCGGGATCGTTTAGTATGTGGAATAAGCGACGACAGGATACAGCGCAGATTGTTAGCAGAGGATTCGCTAACATTTGAAAAGGCGCTGAAGTTTGCTCAAGCAATGGAGGCTGCTAACAGAGACATTGTGGATTTGAAAAGCATGACGGAACAGTCGCGATTCACTAAAGGATTAGGAGCGGTGAACAAGATGGAGGACGGCGGCTCGACGTCACAACAGGTTGTCAGGAAGTGCTACAGATGTGGAGGGCTAAATCATGTGGCCAAGGACTGCAGGTTTGTTTCAGAAAAATGCCACAACTGTGGAAAGGTGGGACACATAAAAAGGGTCTGCCGAATGAAAATGGAACAAAAAGGAGGGCGTGGCAGACAAGGTAAACAAGCCCATTTCTTGGAAGAGGAGAATGTGGAGAGTGAGGAAGAAGGAGCTGAAATGCACCACATAAAGGCAAGTGTGACTATGTATAATGTGCAGGAGGAGATTAGCATCCCAAGGGAGGAACCAATCAGACAGAAGCTAAAAGTAAATGGACAGAATGTGACATTTGAAGTAGACACAGGCTGTGGCTACACTATCATGTCGAAGGAGTCATTTAAAAAACTTTTTGAAGGCAGTAATGCGCCCAAAGTAAGCAAGTGTGGAATCAAACTGAGAACGTATGGAGGCCACAAGGTACCCGTGTGGGGAGCAGCCCAAGTGCAGGTGGAATTCAGAGACAGTAAAAAAAAACTGGATGTGGTGGTGGTTGAAGGGGCTGGAACTAGTTTGATGGGTCGGGGATGGATTAAGGCCCTCCAATTAGATTGGCAACCTGTACATAAGATAGAAGGCAGAGATGATGCCTTACAGCGGATACTGGCCAGACATGAAACAGTGTTTAAGGACGAGTTGGGAACGCTGAAGGGGTTTGCAGCAAAGATACATGTCGCCAGTGATGCCAAACCGTGCTTCTATAAGCCCCGATCAGTTCCGTTTGCTATGAAAAAGAAAGTGGAGCAGGAACTGGAGAGACTGTTGGAGGAGAAGATCATCCAACCAGTGAAATTCTCAGAGTGGGCCGCACCCATCGTACCCGTACTAAAGCCAGACTCCAGCGCCAGAATTTGTGGTGACTACAAACTGACTGTTAACAAGGTGTCGCCTGTAGAACAATACCCCATTCCACGAATGGAGGACATGATAGCGGGGCTGGCGGGAGGAGAAAAATACACCAAGTTAGATATGAGTCACGCATATCAACAGGTTGTACTGGATGAGGAATCTAGAAAGTATGTCACAGTGAACACACACAGGGGTTTGTTTACATACACCAGGTTGCCATTTGGTGTGAGTTCAAGTCCTGCCATTTTTCAGCGCACCATGGAGAGTGTGTTGCAAGGTCTGACCAATGTTGCAGTGTATCTGGATGACATCATCCTGACGGGAAAGAATGACAAAGAACATCTTCAAACACTGGATGGAGTGCTGCAGCGCTTGGAGGAGGCGGGCCTGCGCTTAAAAAGGAGCAAATGTCAATTCATGGAGAAGGAAGTGACATTTTTAGGACATCGGGTGGATAAGACCGGTTTACATCCAGTGCCAGCAAAAGTGAAAGCAGTGCAGGAGGCGCCACCCCCAAAATCAGTGACAGAGCTCAAAGCTTATTTGGGGTTGTTGAACTTCTATAATAAGTTCTTGCCAAACTTATCCACACTGTTGGCCCCACTGCACAAGCTTCTGAGAAAGGGGGAACCATGGTGTTGGGGACCAGCACAGGAGAAGGTTTTCTGCAAATCAAAGGAACTGTCGCAGTCAAGCAGTGTATTGGTACACTATGATGAGCAAAAAGATTTAATTCTTTCTTGCGATGCGTCCCCCTATGGAGTGGGAGCAGTACTAGCTCACCGCATGCCAGATGGTCAGGAAAAACCCATTGGGTTTGCATCACGTACCCTGAATGCAGCAGAAAAGAACTACTCACAGCTGGATAAAGAAGGATTGGCTGTAATATTTGGTGTACAGTATTTTCATAAGTACCTGTATGGCAGGAAGTTCATGATTATCACAGATCATAAGCCATTGATAAGTTTGTTCCATGAGTTGAAGGCCGTCCCTCAGATGGCGTCACAGAGGATCATGCGATGGGCGGTGTTATTAAGAGCCTATGAGTATGTCATTAAATACAGAGAAGGCAAAAATAACAGTAATGCTGATGGTCTGAGTCGTCTCCCTCTTCCAGAGAACCTCCCTAAAGAGGTAGCAGCTGAGGACCAAGTGTTGATGGTAGATCAGGACCAGGAGGGCGTGATGACATCTGAGCAGCTGCAAAGATGGACAACCAAAGATCCCATACTCTCCAGAGTGCGTGAGTATGCTTTGAGAGGATGGCCCACTACGCAGCATCCTAATTTTCAGCCCTACAGACAGAGACAACAGGAGCTGAGTGTGCAGGATGGGTGTGTGCTGTGGGGGGCGAGGGTGGTGATACCAGAACGAGGTCGACGCCCCCTTTTGGAACAGCTACATCAGTCACACCCAGGAATGAGCCGCATGAAGGGCCTGGCCAGAAGCTACATGTGGTGGCCGCATATGGAGAATGACATTGAAGACAAGGTGAGGTTCTGCAGTACATGTCAAGAACATAGACACAGGCCGCAAGAGGCACCGCTACACCCCTGGGAGTGGCCAGAAAAGCCCTGGAGAAGGATACATATCGATTATGCTGGCCCGTTTTTGGGTAAAATGTTCTTAGTAATAGTGGACGCCCACTCCAAATGGTTAGATGTGTATCCAGTTCCATCCGCCACAGCAGCTGCAACCATAGACTGCCTGAGAAACTGTTTCAGCACGCACGGCCTTCCTGAGATGGTGGTCTCAGACAATGCCCAGTGTTTTGTAAGTGCACAAACTAAAGAGTTCATGGCAAAGAACGGAATCACTCACGTCACCTCCGCTCCATATCACCCAGCATCCAATGGGTTGGCAGAAAGAGCAGTGCAAACGTTCAAAGAACTCATGAAAAAGAGTACTGGAGACACACTGGCAACCAAGTTAAACAGGGCTCTGTTTAGTTACAGAATCACACCGCAGTCCACAACAGGGAAGTCTCCCGCTGAGTTGATGATGGGCCGGAAGTTGAGGTGTACTCTTGATCTCATACACCCTGATTTGAAACAGAAAGTGACAGCAAAACAAGACACCCAAAGACTGTATCATGATAGACATGCCAAGGAGCGCATGTTTGTTATTGGAGACACAGTATATACCAGAAACTATGGCAGAGGACCCAAATGGATACCAGGACTTATACAGGAGATGACGGGGCCTGTTTCCTACTTGGTGATGCTGGGCAATGGGACAGTGGTGAGGCGTCACGTAGATCAGCTGTTTGCCCGCCTGGAGCCGTGCCTGGCAGCAGGAATGCCTGAAGGCCACCCAGGTGAGCCTCCAAAGGCAGCCCCAAACATCGGCGCTGAGACAGGAGACGAGGATGAGAGACACATGGAGGTGCAAGTTACACCAGTGGTGAAGCCACATATGGAGAGTAGTGATTCACAGGAATCACCTGCCACTGGGTTACGGCGGTCGCAAAGAACCAAGAGACCGCCGGAGCACCTGAGAGACTTTGTGCCGTGATTACAATAATAAGAAGGAGATTACGGTGAACTGTTATAGGTTAACCTAAGACTGTTGGACTAAAGGTTCATTATTACAGAGGGAAATTTCAATAAAGGCTGGGGACGGGGTTGTTGCAATTTTATAAAGGTGAAGTTTTTGTTTATGGGTATTTTCTGTGGTGATTAAAACTACAGAGTAGTTTCAGTTTAAGGGGGGAGGAATGTTATGTTGCGGCAGGGATTTGTCCACCAGGGGGCAACAGTTGTTGGAGAGTTTTCAGTCTGTGGGGCGCATGCCCCGGTTCTCTTAATAAAGAAGTAACTGTGAGTTAAACATGGTCTCCGTGGTTCCTTAGTCCTAGGATATTACATAGGAAGAGCTATACAACATAATATTGGGAACGGTCGCAAAGTGAGCTTCTCCACATTAAAATGGGCTTGGGAGAAAGCCACTTATTGGGACAATCAGAAAGCGAGTCCCTGTCTAAAAGGATTCAGCGAGGTAATCCAATCTAAATTCTTTTCCTTATTTGAAATGGCGTCATATTGCTGAGGGTGGAAACGAAATGCGAAATGAAAAAAAAAAAAAAAAAAAGAAAAAAAAAATAAAATTTTAAAATAAATTTTTATTTAAAATAAATAAAAATAAAAATGGGCAACTGACTGGACTGGTAAAAGCTAACAAGAGTTGACTGACTTGACAGCACTATGCAAGGTTAACCCCCACCCAGATGTGACAAAGGGGTGGATGTACGGATATGTGTGTGTGTGTCTTTTGTTGCAGGAGCAGGAGGAGACCAGAGGAGGAAACTTTGGGTCACATGACTATGTGAACTCTGGAAATTTAACCTTTTAGCTATAATTTTTCTAGGTGTCTGTGAATTTATGATGGTTGCCATCTTTCCTCAGATCAGATTTTACTCAGAAAGTTTCCCAGTTAACAATTCAAAGCAATTTCTACTTTCTATAGATCATTAGAAGAGGATAGACAGGACACAACCTTTTACCTTAAAAAGAAATGGGAAGCTGAACTGGCCATAACTATAACAGAGAAGGAATGGGTCAGTATGTGTGAAATACAGCACACCATAACAAATTCACCGTTGAGGGAATTTTGCTGGAAAAATTTGACACGTTTTTTCATTACACCCAAGATTAAAAGTAAACAGATCTCAAGTCCACAGGAATGTTGGAGACTGTGTGGAGAAACAGAAGCAGACCATTCCCATGTATTCTGGAAGTGCATGAAAATTAAAAAGTATTGGGAAGACCTTAAAATGACCATGGACAATATTCTGGGTTATGAACTCCCGAACACCTGCCAAGTGATGTATCTTGGAAACATAAAGGAACAGATACAAAAGGAGGACTTATATTTAGTAAAAATTATTCTAGCCGCAACTAAAAAAGCAATTACAAAGAAGTGGTTACATCCAGACCCTCCCACTCAACGAGATTGGATTAGTATTGTAGAGGGTATCTCAGAGATGGAAAAAAATAACATTCAATATTAGACTGATGGGATGTAAATACAATAGACAATGGAGGAAGTGGAAAGCATTCCGAAGTGGCACAAAGAAAACAACACAATAAGAAATGTGCATGGAATAGATGGAAAAGAAATGTAAACTCCAGCCTGTTTTGCATGTTTGTTTGTTCCTAATTTTCTTTACTGTGTTTTTTCCTTTCAATGTTAACTAAAATTAGTTGAAAAAAGAAAGTTTCCCAGTTATCTATAATTTTGTGTTGTTGTCACTGTATACTTATCCATTTAAAGTAAACAGATCCAAATCCATTTGTGTCTGAGGCATTTTCACGTCTCAAGTGACACTATTGATGTAATATTCCTGTAAAGTGAAATATGCAAGTATCTGTGAAACAAAAATGAAAGCCCAATTTATAAATGTGATAAAGGTGAGTTAAAACACCTCAGCCCACATATAAGGAACAACAAGGAAACATACCTTAAAACACCTATGTACATACACGCAGATGCATACATAGGAGAACTGAGCAAAATGGGAGGTGGAAACAGGAGTGTATGTATAAAATGGCACTGCGATGTCCCATCTCTTCATGTGTTCATTCACCAGCTTCTTTATACGTCACAGGTAAGTTCAGAAATTAAACTTATATCAAAGATGATTCTAAGACAAATTTATTTAAAAATGTTAGAAATGTGTTGCATTTCAGATAATGTTGTACATTTTTAAATTGAACGTTTTAATGAAACTAGAATGTAAAAAATCTTCAGTTTGGAACCTTACTATTTCACTTACTGGGCTTTACACTTGTACAATTTCATCTTTGAGACAGATTTAAACAGAACAGTGATGGCAGCAGCAGCTTTAGCCTCAAGCACTGGAGTGACTGTTTCCAACACCACCAAAGGCCTGTTCCTCATGTTCACCCTGCTGTGCCTGGTTTGTCTTTCAAGTGCCCTGATACACTAGGACCAACTGGTAAACTGTTCTTCGCATTATCTTCACTGTAATTTGCAAGTTAGTAGACTCTGTGAGTGACCACAAATAAAATCTCTGATGAAATGTTTTTTTTTTTTTTTAAATTACTTAATATTTATTTTACTTCTCGTGCAGTTGTTGCATTATGCACTATTAAATTTTCAGCCGTATGTATCTCCCAAACTGCAACCATGTCAATGTTTACTTTGGATTTTCAGGAAAAATTAAAAGAATACAATCAGAAAACACACCTTCTTCTTCATGTACAAAAGTTAGTCATGGAGTTTCAAAGAATTCTGTGTTGGGAACAATTCTCTTCACATTAAACTTGTTTCCTTTAGGCAGTACTGTAAGAAAACACTGCACACATTTTCATTGCTATACAGAAGATACCCAGCTTTATATATCAAGGTAAGCATATGACACAAATCATTTAGTTTCAATATTGGCACGTCCTAAAGATATAAAGGTGGGGTGTCCCTTAATTTCTTCTAAATTCCGTCAAAGCTGCGGTTATTATATTTGGCTTTGACACCATATGAAAATTATTGAAAATTTAATATCTAATGGCATGAAATGACAGCATAGTACAAATAAGCAATTGGAGTAAAAAAAGAAATCACCTCTCTGTGAGGGAATCTGAAAATACAAGTAAATATAGTCTTTGGTAGTAACATCAACTTGACTGTTTAGATTAATCTGCCAGTGATATCTGTCTTATACCATTGTTTTTTATGAGTTCACAGACTCCCATTTCTTATTCATCATTTAAAAAAGGGAGAATCTGATGAGTAACATATGAGTGTTTCATTAAATTAATGTTTAAAGTTCCATAAGACTGCGTTAGTTTTGACTCTTTCAGCTGCAGCCCCCAGTGGTGTTTAGTCATCTGACAGCAAGCGAAGACTTGAAGACAGAATTTAAATGCAGGCTAAGGGTATGTGCCATGGATGATCTGATATCGTCGTGTTGGTGTTGTTCCCACATCATCATGAAAATTTTGTTCCAGGTTCAACATTGCAAGTGACCAATCACATTCTTGTGACGTTATTCTTTACGCCAAGCCATTCGTGCATTTATGAAATTCCAATGTTGCAAGGACAATATCAATTCTGCTTACCGTTTATTAAAGGGTTAGGGTCAGGGTCCGTTGATCGGCGGACAGAGGCGGTTTCTCGCAGCTTAAGTACAGTTTTTTGTTTTATGGCGGTTTGTCCCGAAGTTGCAAAAGTATGACGTCACAACATTCTGATTGGTCACTTGCAATGTTGATCCTGGAACAACATTTAGTATGATGATCTGGGAACAACACCAACACGACGATATCAGATCGTCCATGTGCCATCTACACAAATACAAAAAGGCATCCTGATTTGTATATAATGCTTATAGAACAACAAAATGTAATGTGTAAAATTTTCTTTTTTCTATGGAAAGAAATGCCAATGAAGGAACAACTGGAATACCAAGGGACGAGAGGACAAGACAAGACATGAATCACTTAACTGGAAGTAAGCGATATCTGAGGATTCTACTATTACCACTGTTGCAAAGCCTTGTTCCTAAATGTGATGTCAAAAAGCTGACAGTGAAAAATGGAATCACTTTGCTTACTTTGCTCCTACAAGGTCAAAAGGAGTGTCCCCCCACAGAGGGACAAAGTGGACACTCCCACTAGGTTTATATCTGGGACTCTCCACCATTTGACCTTAGAACTGACGAAGCTTCTCGGATGAGAGGTGAAACGTCTTCAAGTAACTTAAAGAAGTCCAGACGCTTTTCTTTGCAAGCTCCTTTGACTACGATGACCTGGATGACTGAGAACCTTCACAGACATTTTGCTCCTACAAGATTGGCAGGGTTAAAACGAGTGCTGTCTGCTGGTGGGGTCTCTGGTTCATCAAACTAATCACCAGTGTTGGGGAGTAACGGAATACATGTACCGGTGTTACGTATTTAAAATACAAAATATGAGTAACTGTACTCCATTAAGGTTACCATTTAAAAAGGTGGTATTCAGAATGCAGTTACTTTGCTGATATAAATCGATTACACAGCGGTCTTTTCCTGTTTCATATGTTAGACTATGCCCTCTCTATTTTTGGTAATTCCACGCCGGTGGAAACCCAAACAAAACACGCATCAAGAGGCTTTAATTCCTGTGTCTCAATCTCGCGGCCCATGTCTCCTCTACTGCTGGAGGTCTCTTCCTGTTAAAAGGGAGTTTTTCTTTTCAGCTTTCAATGTTTACTCTTTAATATTTTAGAGTAAATATAAATGATACATTATGAAGACAGACAAAACTAGAAATAATGTAATCTATTTGTCTGCATCTAATAAAGCTATGAATACTGCTAATAATACTAATGCATGCTAAAAATGCCACTGGAGCTCATATATTTCAGCTTTAACAAATTACTTTATTATGCAGAAGGCATTGTACAAGTAAATGGACAGGACGATGAGGATTCTTTGAGAACACACAACACACTATAAAAGTAAATCTGATTTTTGATTTAAAAAAAAAAAAACATAGGCAGAATATGAGTACATACAAGTAACCACTCCAAGAGAACTTGATAAAAAAAACAACTACAGTATCTGTAATCTAACCAAATACTATTAAGGACATCATCATTTTAGCAAATAGTTTAGCAAATAGCTTGAGTCGCTTCATTGAGAAAACCCGTTAGACAGAAAAGAAGACAACTTGTTGAAATTGAGTAAAAGAAAGTGGAAGAAACGAAGGACATCCTAAATCTCAGTGGAATGAACTTTATGTCTAGAAAGTTTCTGTCTAACTTCATTAAAAGAAAAGATTGGGTGGTTTTCTCTAGGAAATGACAGCCACATCAAAAGTCAAAAGAAAAAGGTACCCGACTTGTGTATGTGGCTCTTATCGCCTTTTAATAACTTGGATTCACATATTGTTATCTAACTGTGTTCACTTTTACTTTGCATCTTCTTTTGATTAATATAGATCTTCAGTTGTTTGCACACTTCTATTAAACTTCGACTGCTCAAGAGAACAGTAATGTGGCCTAGCTTAAATAAATTAGATCATAGCCACACTGGTGAAATAGAAAGTGAAGGAATGATGTGCGTAACTATGACTATCTGTCTGTTACAGGCTGGCAGGTTAAATATGTCAGCATGAAAAAGAAACATAAACGTAAACAACTGTTTGGAATGTTTCTGCCATTTTCTGTTTCATTTTTTATTCACTGTGGAATTCCTTCAAGGGGCACAGTAGTTCCTATAAATGCAGTAGGTATTTTCATGTGATGCAAAACAGCAGAATGTGACTTCTTGGAATTAAAACTAAAGCGGTAGTTTGACACACCCACAACTGAGCCTTGTCAAGTAGGAGGTGACACTGTGTGTGTGCGTCAGTCCTTCGTGTTACAATTCTTCACTTCTCCTGTCAATAGCAGGTAAGAACAGCAACACTGTACCACAAGGAAATATTGCTAGGTTTACCACAAGGACAGATTTTCATTTAACATCTTTACTTAAATTTAGAAAGTGCATTTTGTAAATTTCTTCCTTAAATCTTTATTTATACTTTCTGCTGTTTCAGAAACTTTGATGGCAGCAGCACATTTGGCCATGAGTGGTGTCACAACTGCCAAAGGCTCAGTCATGATTTTGACTCTGCTGTGTCTGGTCCATTTTTCAAGTTCAATGATAAACAACGATCAACTGGTAAAATGATTGTTAACTTTTTTCTTTTTTAAAAATTGTTTTAATAAAGTTCACTTAAATTCCGTACTACTACACTCAAATTGTGACAGGATACGTTTTCATCTTTATTTTTAAAATTTGTATTTTTGTCCCAATCACATGTTTCAGACGTATGTTTGTAGACATGTTTGCTGACATGTTTGCTCTGGTTTTGCAGGAGGAACTGAAAGCAAAAGTTCAAAAACTACAACAAGAAACAATGAGAAGGAAGGTAAGTCTGTTAATATGAATGTTGGGAACAGCTATTGCAGGGGGGCGCGCTATGGAAAGGGAAAGAAAAAACAAAAAAACGCTTGGACACTGATAGCACGGGGCGCCCACACAAACGCAAAGCAGGAGATGAAGCATAGCTAAATATGTTTCCAAACCAACTTCATTCTAAGCCAAAGACTAGAAAATATGGTGGTCTTCCCTTTGGTTTCACCTGCACAAGTGCCGAGGTAGGTCTCCCCTGCAGAATTGGTTTTCCCTTCGTCGGGAGCAGCGCTGGGCTCTTCAACTCACGGACAAACAGTATCCCACATTCTTGATTTTTAGTTCACCATCACTTCTTGTAATAACTAGTAATTCTCAGCTGAACTATGGACACGCACACACACACACTTACACTGATAAGCACTCACTCATCTCCCCCTTCCCTTTCCAACGCCTTCGATGCTTGTTACCTCCTGGGAACACGAGGCGGGTCTGGGCCCGCGCTGGCGAGTCGGCGCAGTGGCAGGATGTCTGCTGTGTTGCCTGGGATTACTCCTCATCCCCCTACCCAACCCTGTGGCTTGTTATGTCTTCATAATGTTGTGCTGTGAACATTCATGTGGTTTTTTTGTGCAGAGGAGTTTTTTTGTTTCCTGTTCTCGTGCTGTCCTACCATGGAAGCACAGCATGAGTAGAGGTCTCTTTATTTCCTCTTGTACCTTCCCATTGTGTGTACATTTCAGTGTTTTTTTCCGTAACTGCCGATCTCCGACTTGTAACCCCCATGTAATGTCTGTGTTATGTGTGTAAGGTCGGGGGGGGGGGTCTCATTTTACTGCGGGGCAACCTGTATGTGACAAATAAATTCTGATTCTGATTCTGATTCTGAACTAACTATTCCTGACATTTTGGAGATGTTAGCTCTGTATACAGTAAAGTTACAGTGGGATACAAATAACGTCAGGCTGATCCTGCCACGATTTGTTCCTCCTGTCTAAATCACGGACAAACAGTATCCCACAGCTGTTTATGTTTTTAAACCCATTTTGCACAGAGAGGCATTTTTTGAAAATTGTATTGATAGCAATGTTGAATATTATTACACAGAAAAACTCCTCCGTGAATCGCAACCTTATCGTGGTGGAGGGGTTTGTGTGTCCCAGGGATCCCAGGGGCTATGTTGTCTGGGGGCTTTTGCCCCCTGGTAGGGCCTCCCATGGCAAATTGGTCCTGGGTGAGGGACCAGACAAAGAGCGATTCAGAAGACCCGTATGAAAAAAACACAGAGGGAACAGTTTACCCTGCCCGGGATAGGGTTACCGGGGCCCCGCCCTGGAGCCAGGCCCGGGGAGGGTGCCCGAGGGTGAGCGTCTGGTGGCCGGGCCTTAGTCCATGGGGCCCGGCCGGGCACAGCCCGAAGAGGAGACATGGGCCCATCCTCCCGCAGGCCCACCACCCGCAGGAGGTGCCAAAGGGTCGGGTGCATTGTGTGCCGGGTGGCAGCCAGGAGCGGAGGCCCTGGCGGACTGACCCCCGGCTGCCAAGACTGGCAATAGGGACATGGAATGTCACCTCTCTGGTGGGGAAGGAGCCTGAGTTGATTGGGAGGAACGGCCTCCCTGATCTGAATCCGAGCGGTGCTTTGTTATTGGACTTCTGTGCTAATCACAGTTTGGCCATAACGAACACCTTGTTCGAACATAAGAGTGTCCATAAGTGCACGTGGCACCAGGACGCTTTAGGCCGTAGGTCGATGATCGATTTTGTAATCGTATCACCAGACCTGCGACCATATGTTCTGGACACTCGGGTAAAGAGAGGGGCTGAGCTGTCAACTGATCACCACCTGGTGGTGAGTTGGATCAGGTGGCGGGGGAGGACGCTGGACACCTAAACGCGCAGTGAGGGTGTGCTGGGAACGACTAGCAGAGGCCCCAGTCCGCGAGATCTTCAACGCACACCTCCGGCAGAGCTTCAACAGCATTCCGAGGGAGGCGGGGGACATTGAGTCCGAATGGACCATGTTCAGCGCCTCCATTGCCGAAGCTGCTGCATTGAGCTGCGGCCGCAAGGTGGTTGGTGCCTGCCATGGTGGTAATCCCCGAACCAAATGGTGGACACCAGAGGTGAAGGGAGCCACCAGGCTGAAGAAGGAGTCCTATCAGGCTTGGTTAGCCTGTGGGACTCCGGAGGCAGTCGACAGGTATCGACAGGCCAAGTGGAATGCGGCTCGGGCAGTGGCTGAAGCAAAAACTCGGGTGTGGGAGGAGTTCGGAGAGGCCATGGAAAAAGACTTTCGGACTGCCTCGAAGAGATTCTGGCAAACCGTCAGGCGTCTCAGGAGGGGAAAGCGGTGCTCTACCTGCACTGTGTATAGTGCTGGCGGAGCGCTGCTGACGTCGACTGAGAAAATTGTCAGGAGGTGGAAGGAATACTTCGAGGACCTCCTTAATCCCACTGACGCGTCTTCCGAGGAGGAAGCAGAGTCTGGGGATGAGGGGAATGACCCGCCAATTTCCGGGGGCGAGGTCACTGAGGCAGTTAAACAACTCCTTGGTGGCAGAGCCCCTGGTGTTGATGAGGTCCGCCCCGAGTTCCTGAAGGCTCTGGACGTTGTAGGGCTGTCCTGGTTGACACGCCTCTGCAATGTTGTGTGGAGATCAGGGGCAGTACCCGTGGATTGGCAGACCGGGGTGGTGGTCCCCATCTTTAAGAAGGGGGACCGGAGGGTGTGTTCCAACTACAGGGGGATCACACTCCTCAGCCTCCCCGGGAAAGTCTATGCCAGGGTGCTGGAAAGGAGAGTTCGTCTGCTAGTCGAACCTCGGATGCAGGAGGAACAATGCGGTTTTCGTCCTGGTTGCGGAACACTGGACCAGCTCTTTATCCTCTCGAGGATACTTGAGGGTGCATGGGAGTTTGCCCAACCAGTCTACATGTGTTTTGTGGACTTGGAGAAGGCATTCGACCGTGTCCCTCGGGGTGTCCTGTGGGAGGTGTTGCGGGAGTATGGGGTGTCTGGCCCATTGCTACGGGCCATTCGATCCCTATACAACCGTTGCAAGAGCTTGGTTCGCATTGCCGGCAATAAGTCGGACTCGTTCCCGGTGGGTGATGGGCTCCGCCAGGGCTGCCCTTTGTCACCGGTTCTGTTCATAATTTTTATGGACAGGATTTCTAGGTGCAGCCAAGTGGCGGAGGGCTTTCGCTTTGGTGGCCTTAGGATCTCATCTCTGATCTTTGCGGATGATGTGGTTCTGTTGGCTTCATCGGGTGAAGGCCTCCAGATCGCACTGGAGCGGTTCGCAGCCGAGTGTGAAGCAGCGGGAATGAGGATCAGCACCTCCAAATCTGAGGCCATGGTTCTCAGCTGGAAAAGGGTGGAGTGCCCACTCCGGGTCGGGGATGAGCTCCTGCCCCAAGTGGAGGAGTTCAAGTATCTCGGGGTCTTGTTCGCGAGTGATGGGAGAAGGGAGCCGGAGATCGACAGACGGATTGGGGCTGCAGCTGCAGTAATGCAGACGCTGCACCGGTCCGTCGTGGTGAAGAGGGAGCTGAGTGTAAAAGCGAAGCTCTCAATTTACCGGTCGATCTACGTCCCTACCCTCACCTATGGCCACGAGCTGTGGGTAGTGACCGAAAGGACGAGATCGCGGATACAAGCGGCGGAAATGAGCTTCCTCCGAAGGGTGGCTGGCCTCTCCCTTAGAGATAGGGTGAGAAGTTCGGCCATCCGGGAGGGGCTCAGAGTAGAGCCGCTGCTGCTCCACATCGAAAGGAGCCAGCTGAGGTGGTTTGGGCATCTGACAAGGATGCCCCCTGGGCGCCTCCTGGGTGAGGTGTTCCAGGCATGTCCCACCGGGAGGAGGCCCCGGGGCAGACCCAGGACACGCTGGAGAGATTATATCTCTCGGCTGGCCTGGGAACGCCTTGGTGTTCCCCCGGACGAGCTGGAGGAGGTGGCTGGGGAGAGGGAGGTCTGGGCCTCTTTGCTTAGGCTGCTGCCCCCGCGACCCGGCCCCGGATAAAGCGGATGAAGATGGATGGATGGATGGATGGAGGAAAAAAAAAACTATGCGTAAAATAATCACACCGTGACGCCTCTCCCTTTCTAAATAGAGGGACAGTATCTGCCATTCTGCAATTCATCTTATGTAAACAATAACGTGGCGCACAGCGTGATATGAAAAGAGGCACATACCTTTAACGTTGCATGACAAACTCTGTATTCCTCGTCCACACGTAAATGCAAAAAAGGAGTTTTAAAAAATCTCAGTTTTCGGTGATTCGAAACGCGTTTACGTGTGGACGAAAGGTCCAAACGCATAGAAACAGCTGTGTTTTCAAAAATACCCATGTAGGTGTGGCTATAGCATAAAAGAGTTAGAAATTTATTTCATCACTACCTGTAATTTATTGCAGATTACTTGTATTTGCTTAATTGTTTACTAAAAGTTTGAGGTGTGAAATAAACCGCAATGGAGCAAAATATGGGTGTTTTTGGTTGGAGGATGTGTTTGTGCGTGCGCACGCGAGGGTGGGTGGGTGGGGGAGGTGCAAACATTTTTCTTGTAAAACAAAGGGGGGCTAGCAAAAAAAGTTTGGGAACCACTGTGCTAACATAAAAATTCCCATCATATCAAAGTCTTTTTACACTCTTTACACTACATATTTTGTATATTTTGTTACATTAATTTGGTTTATTTTTGTCCTGCAGGCTGAAAATAACTTTGACAGAGCCTACGTTCCAACTTTCCTTGATGATATTAAACGTTTCATGAATCCTATGTCCGAATTGTTTATGTCAGTCAATCTTCCTACATTGCTACTTACACCAATGCTGGATTTAATGGATGACCTAGAGACCTTCCTGGAAGCCAGCAAGAAGCACATAAATAAGAAATTTGAGACAACAGCTGCAGAGATTGAGGACAGTGAACAGAAATTAAGCCATGTGATGGCAATATTAACAAAACTAGAAAAGCATAAAGATGAATTGTAACATATTAGTCAGCGTCTGTCTCTTGTATTTAATGTTCTGTATTTGTAAAACTTCTCTTTCATACTGTGCAGGGTCAGAGCCAAGAACTAATTTTGTCATGTTTTCTTTTCATTATCTTTGTTGTAACAGAGTTCAAATGCAAACATGAAACAGAACTGAGATTATATCTAAGTAACCCTATTAACACCGACAATTGTTAATGATTTAAATGATGAAAGCCTTTAATGTGGATAAAAACATTAAAACTGTTATTAATTCATGTTTTTGCAAATTGTGACGTTCGTCAGAAAAGACAGAAGCTGTGGCTGATCGTTCTCTAGTGTTTGCTCTCTGCACAAAATGTAAATTCCTTAAGCCACAAAATGCAGAACACCCATCACCTGATCCACCTGATGTAGGCCATGTGTGTGTGTGTGTGTGTGTACTGTTATTCCACACTACTGACTAGATGTTTTATATTGGTGTTACAGGATGAGTTTAGTGCTACACTCAATCACATTATAGACTACAACAAAACAATACATCTCTTTTGACCTGGAAATCATCAGAGACACCCTGGAGAGGAGAATGAGCAAAATTCATGAATAAATATGTAATAATGCATAAAGTTTATATGATCATAATAATTATTATAGTTTTGTAAGCTGTTTAGTTGTTTTATATAATACATATTACTATACATGATTTAGAAATTAATAATTTTACTATTATAAAAACTCATCATCTAAGTAGACAAATTATGTACTAATGTACATGCATTATTGACTAAAACTAAAATTTTATAAAACGTATTGATAGCGAGCTGCTGAAAATGGGGGACCAGGCATAAAGATTGTTTTAATTCCTAAACAGAGAGACGCGGTACAATCTTTGTAGAACATTCAGACAGTTTCTCCTAACTGCTTTCAGAAATATGATAACAAACACATCCAAACTTGTCAGACCTGCTTTTGGTATTTCATGCTGCTGAGCTATGACTGAATAATAATTTTTAGGTATGTTAAGTCAACAAGAAGTCCACCATTACCTTCAAAGATAATAACAAGTTCAGGTGTTCTCAGGCAAACGCCACATGAGCTGCATGTCACTGGTCTGTGAGCACACTAATGGACTTCATGCCATCCTCAAAGAGTCTTTTGCTTATAGTTTTATCAGACATGAACATCAAACATGCCCATTGGCAGGGCTTTTGTAGCTAGTGCTCCTCAGATTCATATTCTTCACACAGTTTTGCTGACTGTGGGGTATACTGTGATAAGTAAGTGTTCATATTTCTTGTGTGATATCATTTTAAATTATTATAGTATATCATTGGAAAGTCTTATTAAAGTGTTGCTAAAAAACAAAATTTAAAACATGGTCCTGTTATTGTTTCTTTCTTTTCTTGTTTTAGTGGTTTGTTAAGTGTTTTTATAGCGTTTTATGTCGCAAAATAACTAATGGGTTTCTTCCTATAAATTGGACCAGGAAAAAACTATTTCAGTCAAAATGAAAGTAAAATTGCAGCTAATGTACACAAGATAAAAGAAAGTGAAAGAACGCCAGAGTGTAGAGACCAGTTCAAACACGCCACCTCATTGTGTTTTCATTCTTCACCAGTACAGCACGTCAGTTCGTCCTCCGTTCACAAACCAGGTAAGATCAGTAACATAAAGTATGATGTTTGCAAAGTGTAACATTAAAATTTGTTGCCGTGTGTGTGTGTCAGTTTCTTATTTATGTTGTTGACATGTTGTCTTAACCTAATAGATTCTTTTAATTCTAACAGTGATGGCGTGCGTCAGATTCATCAAGTGCCTGTTTCTCTTTATAATTCTGTGCATCTTATCTCTTCTGTGTCTTATTTTCATCGCAAACTGGGTCAAGGACCAAGTGGTAAATTCATCTATTGTCAATCTCTTGATGTCATAGCAATTATTTGCACATACATGTAAATTCTTCCAGTAATTAGCAGCTCATTAATGGTTGGAAATGTTCCTTTTTTATAATGGATTATAAAAAAGCATGAGCCGCTGTTGTTCTCTGAAGTTTCAGGAATTACTGAAAAGAGTAAACGAAGAAGTTGACAAATACAAGGTGTGTCAGTTTACAAGTTGCTCACAAGGCTTTGAGGCTTTGAACGTCTGTTATATGTATTGGCAGAAAACAAAATAATTCATTTTTTCAAGTATTCTCTTTATTAATTCCTATATAAAAATATTATGAAGTACATTATTGAAGATATTTCTGTTTTTTCTGCTTGTGATCATGTTTAATTACCTACCATTATCCTTACCATAACCTTGGCTACTGTTAATTGAATGCTAAGACAATGCCATGGTCAGTTGCAATAATGGTCCTGGACAAATATATGTAGCAATGACAACAACACAGTAATATCAGATTGTGCAAACGTCATACAAGTACAGTATTTCTCTGTACTTACTGCACTACTCACTATAGTCGGGTAAATTTAATTGTACTATTCTTTTTTCCATTAGGAAGATGACGTTTATAGAAGAGCTGCAATCACAAAAATATTTAATCTCGCAAGTTCACTGGATAGCAAGGAAAAACTGGTAAATTAAAATTGACCAATTTCTTATTATTTAAAAAAATATATTGTAACATAAATATGACCTTCCTGTTTGATTATCTTCCCAAATGCTATGTTTACATTCTGTAACACACTCACTATGTTCTGTTACTCTCCTTTCAGGAAATATTCAAGGAAACCCTTCAAACAGCGATAGAACTGGAAGAGAGATTGAAGGTGGGTCTGTCAGTCTCCAGTTTATTCCCAGAATGTCCATAATATGAGTAGAAATACTATATATGAAAAGTTTAATTTTTCTCCTTTAGGAAGAATCCAAGTACAAAATGACAATCGCCTCAAAACAATACAATAAAAAAAAGAAGGAATTAGTTCGTCAAGTGGAAGAAGCAATGTTATTATCATATGATTCTCCACCACTGCAGGAAATAATTGACATTGGATTTCACGTGTTGAAAAAAACCAGAGCTTACTTAGACAAGAAGCTGGATTTACTGCAAGAATAGAGAACTCAGAAAAGAAAAATGAGAGGAGTAAATGATGAGCTTCAGAAAATTGTAAGAAAAACAATAAATTGAACTTGTGTTTCTGTTTTCGTTTGTTGACCTATGTAACGTATATCATGTATTTGTGAAAGGACGTAATCTGAATTGTTTTTGTGACTTTCTCTAATTGTATACTTCTTAGTTGCATAACATCTTGTCCTATAATGGTCTCGGAGTGGTATTATAAAGTGAAAAGATTTACTCCTGGTGTGAGGCCTAAGCAAGAGCACAGTTGAGCTCTTCAGTCTTGATGCTATAATGACTGCAGTACTGAAACCTGGATCCTTGTGTAGGCAGCACAACTTGTCAGTTAGTTGCAGTTATTTAAGTACCAGTGTTGCAGTTGTTTAGGCTGTGTTTAACTTCCTTATCACAAAGAGATCAGAAAAATGCAGACCTGCATAGTGTATGAACAGTTTTCTGTTCTGAAGCTAAACCTGAGGTTTCCAAATCTAGCTTGTGCTTCCACATGTATGATCTGGTGTTAGCAGCATGTAACCAATCACAGACATGAACAGGTCTCCTGAGATTCTCTGCTGACAGTAATATTATTTTGATCGTATTAACTAATGTAATCAAAACAAGAATAATTTAAACATATAAACACATATAGTACAGTGTGTGTGTGTGTGTGTGAATGTTTTAATTTACTTCTTTATTTGGAAGAGTTATTCTGATTATAGAAATACTGCTACAATGTATACCATTACATATTAACGTATAATATGTAGTTAGGTAATAAAAACGCTTGGTGATTTATATCAATAAAGGATTTAAAGCGGCTGTGGCTACTTGGTGACAGAAATTCAGCTTGAACGGTACAGCTCTGTCATGAAAGTCCAATCAGTATCAAATAATTACAATTTAAGAAATATAATTATATTGTTTATAAAGGTCTTTTTTCCATAAATTTTGTATAAATAATTCCATAAAAAGATTCCATAAATTTTTTTCCACATATTATTGTAATTTTAATGTGGTCATTATCTCATAATTATGACATAATTCATGAAATATATGAATGATTAATGGGTTATCTAACCATTAAGTTATTTAATTCAACATGAAGGCACTGACTAAGTTTCTGGCTTTATGTCATTGAAAGTTTAATGTACTGATGAACCGAGCAGTTGTAATCACTGATTAAAGAGGTTGTAGTCACAGTAAAATTTGAATAATACATAAATATATTTATGAAATCTCAATCTAAACATTTGTGAATGTTTTAATGGGAAGACTCCAGAATCCACTCTGGCTGGAATCCGGTGAATACAGCAGTGTTTACAGGTAAGACCATTTAAACAGACAGTATTTATAGAATGAAAGTCAGTGAGTGTCAATAATGTTAATGTGGTTATGTAAGTAATACGAGTGGTAATATAACAGCTTTAAGATGAATTTGTAGATATTATTACGTGTTTTATCGTCTTTAGTTTAGCTAGCTTAAAGTTACGGTGTAAACGTTAGCTTATATTATAGTAAAGCTGTTACTGTTAAATGATGTTAGGAAAGAAATATTTGCTTCTGTCCTGACCAGAGATGGGCAGTTACGCGTTACTGTAATCCGATTAATTTTTTTCAAGTAACGAGTAAAGTAAGGGATTACTATTGCAAAAACGGTAATTAGATTACCGTTACTTTCCCGTAGGAACGCTGCGTTACTGCGTTACTAAAACCGTGATTTTCTTGCGAGAATGTCTCATGACAGTGAGGTAAGCGAGTGTGATGTTCGTGACAACAGCTATGTGCAGATCAACAATGGATCATATATCGAGTGCGGGAGAGAGTATGAGCGTGCAGCGTTTAAAGCGTGGAAGTACTGACCTTATTTTGAGTTTGATTCCGTAAAAAGTGACAAAAACATTAGTGTCCGCTGTGCGTGGGAAGAAAACTTCTTTTTACAGCGAAAAAAAACCCCTAAACTTCCGAGCAAGCACCGAGTAGCTACGACGTAATGAGAAACTCACAGAGAAATTGCGGTATCCTTCCACTGACCGCTGCGGCACACCTGCACCAGGATAAACCTCCGCCTACTCTACTCCTGCTTTACAGGTGAAAATAGAGCAAAAGGACCGCTAGTCTTTGACTTTATTTATTTTCTGCTGTGTTTTACTTGCATCTGAAAGAGTGAGTGTAAACACACAAAAATAATAATAATAATAATAATAATAATATATATATATATATATATATATATATATATATATATATATATATATATATATATATATTATGTGCTGGAATGTGGAGAAAATAGGTTTAAATGTTAAACTAATTTCTTCCAGTCAGAGAATGGTGCATATAATTAAAATTTTGCTTCATGCATAAAGTTAAAAGATTAAAACTAACAAAACAAGTTTTAAAAAGAGGCTTTTCCATTTGATTACATTTTGTATGATGGATTATGTAGAAAAAGTAGAATTGGGCTGAAAGATCTATCGCTTTATCACCTATTCAGGTTGTAAATCATGTTTTTAAAAAGTAACTAAGTAACTAAGTAATTAATTACCTTTGTAAATAAGTAATCAGTAAAGTAACGGGATTACTTTTTTGGGGAAGTAATCAGTAATTAATTACTGATTACTTTTTTCAAGTAACTTGACCAACACTGGTCCTGACTAATGAAGTTACTAGTTAATAAAGTTTCCAGTAAAGTGTTTAATCACAGCCACAGATTGACAGTAAATATCCCGATTAGCTTCAATGCATCTATAATAAACGTGCAAGTTTCAGTGCTTCGTTTAAACTGTATGATACTTATACTGACCCAGGGTCAGTGTAAAATACAATCCTAGCTGTGTGAACAAAGTCTGGCTCCTTTAAGGGTTGCTGGAGTCTATCCCAGCTGTCATAGGGCAAGAGTCAGGGTACACCCTGGACAGGTCGCCAGTGTAACACACAAAGACAGACAACCATTTGCACTCAGTTTCAATTTAGATTAATCAATTAACCTATCCTCACTAAGCACGTCTTTGCACGGTGAGAGGAAGCTGGAGTAATCCCACACAAACACGAGGAGAACATGCAAACTCCACACAGAAAGACCCCAGCCTGATGGTGGAATTGAACTCAGGACCTTCTTGCTGTGCAGCAACAGTGCTAACCACCGTGCCACCCAAATTGTTTTTTCACTTTTGAAATATCTAAACAATGCATTTATCATTTAGTGCATTTTAAAGTTAACTTATACTAGTAGAGTTTTTCAAAAAGTTTTTTTTTCCAAACCACATGTGAAACCCTGTGCTTTGAGTTATTGTATGTCACCTGTTTTCCATGTTGAAACTATTTCAACTATTTCTGCCACTGTAACAGGTGTAAGCACACACACAGAGAGAGGGGGAGGGGAGAGATTGAAGATGAACAGAAAAGAGAGTAAGGATGAGCCAGCACTGGAGGACCACTCACATTGTGTGTGCCATAAGTTTGAGTCAGTCTGCTATCATATGTAATTATACATGATCTCTCATCTGTTATCTCAGGATGGTGGTGTATGAGAAGAGTCTGTTTGTTTGTCGTTTTCACAGAGTAGTTGAAGTTGACAGTAGTTGAAGTTACTTGATTAAATATTGATATCTAGTGTCACTTAATTTATGTAATTTTGCTACACAAAAATATTGCAATTCTACACATTTGTAACCCTTCACCCCTGTTATTTACATGTCATTTTTTTCTTTCTACTCTGTCCTTTATTCTGTTTTGTTCTGTCTCCTTTTACTCTCTTTGATTCTTTTAATTTCTTTCTCTTCTTTCTTCTTGCTTTCCCCTCAAGCCTCAGTGGTCTGATCAGATTGCTTAAGCTAACATAGATTTAGATTTGCAATCAGTTGCGGATTTCAGTCTTTCAAAGACGTGTAAGACAATTTAAAGAAACCTTCATTTATTCACAGAACAGATGCATTTATCTAATCATGTACAGAATGTCTTAACAATTTCTTAAAAAGAAGACAAACCCTATAATTTATCCCAGTTTCTATCATCTAATATAGAAGACAAAACTTAGTTATTCATGCATAGACCATTTTCATAGCTGACATTAGATAAGACAAAAACAGGAATATATTTATGGTGTAGAGATTTCAAAAAAAAAAATTCTGTTTGGGGGCAGTTCACTTTCATGCCTTACCAGGACAATTGAACCTATGCCAGGTCAAGATGTCTGTCATTAGTTTTGTCTGTCGTTGACATAACTAACAGAACATCAACATAAAGTAAATGTCTTTATTTTGTATTATTTTATTTTACATTGACATTGTTTATATTTTCAAATATTGTGATAGTTGTATTTAAATTGTATCAATGTATTCACTACAAGTTTTCAAACAGGCAAACATAGTTCATAGTTTCAAAGGAAGTTCTAGTAAAAGGGGTGCAGCACATGTGAATCATAACTTTTATCGGTTTACATAAAAGTTACAGTTCAGTGTGCTGCTCCTCAATGTATTCGATCAATGTCTTCATCTTTCTTAGTTGCTTTTCCTTGGATGTAATTCCTTCATCAAGCTCTTCATTTATGAGGTCTATTTCAGCTTTGGTTTCTTTCATGGAAACCTTAAGGTCCTCCATATCTGTGTCAGGATCTGTTTCACCAACCAGCGCATCAGTTTTCTTCATCACTGCTATCACTGGGTCGATGACAGCCAGATAATCATCTACCAGCTCTGAAGCTTTCAGCATGTCTGACTTGTACTCCTAATAAGAAAAGAAAATCTTTTCATGAATGGCATAAATAAATGCAGAACAAAGTCATGCTTCAAGGTCATGCATCATAATATTCTTAATGCACACAAGGGACAAACTCAGAGTTTCTGCAGTGAGAAACTTCTACTCACCATCAGTTTCTCCATTTCTTCTTGTGCTTTCTCATAACATTCATTGAAAACTTCTTTTGCCTTGACAGTGAACAGTGACATAGTTACAGTTTGGAATTGGCTGACAAAAGTTTTCATAGTGTACATGACAAAACAGCTGCATAATGAAATATAGAAAATCAGTTTACCAGTTGGTTCTTGTTTGTCAGTGAAGTTGAAAGGCAAACCAGACACAGCAGGGTGGACATGAGGAACAGGCCTTTGGTGGTGCTGAAAACAGCCACCCCTCTGCTTCTGGCCAAAACTGTTACTGCCATCACTGTTTGGAGTAAATAGCATGAAATTTTAACTGTAAATAGAAAGTTTACAAAATTAAAGACAATTTTGAAACTCCAGTGAATTCTAGTTGAAAAATGTAAAATGCCAGAGATTCACAATCAAGTTTAAACAATTGTAAAGAAAATGTTTAAACCCAAGCTCAGCCGACAACTTTTTTTAATATAGAATTAAATATGCTAAGTTTTAGTTTTCAAACTTACCGATGATGTAAACAGAAGCTGAAGAACAAAACAATGAAGAGATGGTGCATCGCACAGTGCTTTTATGCAGACGTGCTACCACATTCCTGATGGCTTACTACCGTTTTGACATTCATTATGGCACATTCTTTGCACATCACAAGTCTCAAACCATCTCTGATGTTTCGCTTTCATATAAATCATACATACTAGTTTACTGTAAAGAGAAACTAATATGTTTATACTTTGCCATGCACGTCATATTCCTACACTTTGACCCATTAATGATGCAAATAATAACAATGCAGATTACACTACAAATGATGGAGGAATTTTCTTATTTCTGTATTCTACTATTCTTTTATATAAACAACAAATGGAGAATGTAGAAAATAGAAAAATGTGTTTTATATTATTATAGTATTTATTAAGCTGCATGAACTTCCAAGAGAACTTTTTTCAGTTTATAAGAAACTAAAATGTCAATCCTTTTCATAGCTCATTTAACGAGTCTTACTCTGCTACTATATTCTGAAGCCACTTTCCCTAACACTTGAAGTCAGGATAGGCAGTCTCAAAATGCTGTTTATCAAGTTACACATTTTCCCAATAAAATATGTGCGTGTTCACATGAAAGGAGTTTTGGCTGCACCTGACCCATCAAAGGGATTAGTATACCAGTAGCTAAGAGTGAAACAAGAAATAAAACAGTTTCTCATGAAAGGCAACATGCTTTCTTAGGATGCCAAGCACAATATGTGCATATGGTGTAATAACCTTTATTTCACCTTCTACGTTGAACTATCTTAGAGTTTAATGTATATCACAATTTTTCTTAATAAGTAGAAAGGGAGTTCTGAGCATTTTTGCATTTTAATCAACAATGTCATTTTTATTTTTGCAATATCGCCAGCCATTTTTATTACCAAAACCAAATGAATGAAGATGTCAGGGTCTTACCAATAAGTAACTTTGCAACACATCATTCACACACATACACACACACAGTTTTATTTAATATACAGAATTTAAAAAAAAATGTTTTTATGGTGCAGAGAGGAAAAAAAATAAAAATCTGCATCACTTGCAGTATATAAAGCTGTTTTTTTTTCTATTTTTGCAATATCCTAAGCTAGTTGATGACCCACAGTTTTTCCCCCTCAGAATGTCACAGTGACATAATTGAGAAATAAAAAAGTTTTACTTCACAGGAAACAAAGCAAGAAAAAAGTTGCCAAGAATCTGCAACCGTCATTAACTGGTTGAATGAGTTGGAATGCCACATACTCAGAAGAAAATACTGAGAGAGAGAGAGAGGTATGAAGGAAAAGGAGGTGAACAAAAGAGAAGGGCAGTCACCACTGGGTGTTGCCACGACCAAGACAAACTCACCTTGAAACCTCACCTTTACAAAGACTAATTCCTATAAATGTGATGTCAAAAAGCATTGTCATGGGACGTCAGAGTGAAACACGAAATAAAACAGTTTCTCATGAAGTGAAAGAAAACACGTTTTCTTAGGAAGCCATACACAATATATCCATATGGTGTAATAACCTTCATTCTACTTTCTACATTCTACTGGATTAGTGATTATTTTTGGTAGTGAAAAATTTTTATCAATCAAAAAAGCACAGTCAAGCATCAAAAATAAAAAATGGCACAATAAAGGATTGAAATACTTTTGTTTGACACTTTTTAGCACTTCTTTTGCATTGCAATTTTTCTTCAATTTCTCTGTCATCTTATTATTATTATTATTATTATTATTATTATTATTATTATTATTATTATTATTATTATTATTATTATTACCTTACATTATAAAGCACCTTGAGGCAATCTGTTTTTGTGATTTGGTGATTTTTTTTTTATGTCAGGTAGTCATTTATATATTTTAATGTCTCACAGTGACAGTTTATGTAGATATTATCCTGTAGTGTGTGAATCAGGCAGATATCTCTGAAAGAAAAGTGAAAGCATGAGTTACAAGCACAAACACACACACACACACACACACACACACACACACACACAAAGTAGAGTTGAGCAAGACAAAATGAGAGGTGGAAACACAAGTATGTATATAAAAGGACATGTGATGTGCTGTTTCTTAAATTTTTCATTCATTATCACAACAAATGTAAGAAGGCTTAGAAACTCAAATTCACCACATTGAATTCTCTTAGTTTCAAAGAAGACATTTCAGATTTAGCTGTGTTTTGAGTATTTCGTTTGTGATGCAATGTGACTCATTGATTTTGTACATTTTTCAAATTATAACTACACTGTGGAGGTATTGTACAGACGACACAGGAGCTGTAACTTTCCATTCCGACTTTATTCATCTCCAAACTACTACTGGACACACGCCAAAAACTAGCAGAACCCCTCCTCCCAACCTGGGTGTGAGTGGAGGCCTCTGGTGGGCCGCCACAACACTGTATTTTAGAGATGTTCAGCTGGAGTGTAGATTTTCCATTCAACTCTTTACATTGTACATTTTCATCTTAGAGACAGATTTACTCAGAACAGCGATGGCTGAAGTGACCATTTCCAGCACCACCAAGGGCCTGTTCCGCATGTTCACTCTGCTGTCTCTGGTTTTCCTTTCAAGTGCACTGATAGACGAGAACAAGGACAAGGTGGTAAAGTGATTTCTTTCTTAACTTTCAGTAATTTTGAGAGTCACTACAGTCACTAAAACTTCCTTTTAGTGTGAAGTTGTTATTTTATGCACTGTTTTACAACTTCTGTCAAGCATGTCTCCCGACATGTCACCACTTGTAAATGCTTGCTTAGGATTTTCAGGAACAATTCAGAAAAAACACAACAATACAAAGACAGACTGAGGTCAGTAAATGTTTCTCACATTTATTGCATAGAAATAACTTTAGTGACTCATAAGAGAACCTTATCTGTATGACAAAATATACTGATAAATATAATATAATGACAAAATGTATGCTGTGGCATGTTAAATGTCAGGACACACACATTTATAGGCTTAAACTAGCCCTATTTAAAGGTTTGACACTTAACCTCTTAAGCCCCAACGCCCCCTGATACGGAGGCAAAAAGCAGGAGATCAGGTAGTCTTGGGGCTTAAGAGGTTAATGCTGTAGAGTAATATAGCATTCCTTTTGAAACTGGTGTTCAATTACAGTTTCATACTATACCATACCAGCTTTATTTATGAAGTACTTTAACATAAAATCAAGTGCTGTATATACATATACAAATAGCATAAACAAATAAATCAATCAAATCAAATCAAACGTGTTAAAACAGTGAGTTGGTGAAACAGATCCTGACACAGATATAGAGGACCTCAGTTAGCATCTGCACAGTGTAACGTGGTTGTTGTGTTAAACTGCTTTCCATGTGTAAATGTCATACCATGGCAGTGACAGCAGATTTTGGTCTGCTGAAACATTGTTGATCATCAGAACACAGAGGACATACTGTGCATTCACGGCGCTTCACTTGTTCCACATCTTGTTATGTTAAAGTCTCTATCTCAAAATGGATTCTACACATTATACCCAATAATGACAAAGTGAGAAAAAGTTTGCTTAAAATTCTTGAAAAGTTTTTTTTAAAAAAACAATATTCTGTAAAATGTACACAAATATTCTTAACCTTTTCCATTACACTCAACATTGAGCTCATGTGCATCCTGTTTCCACTAGTCCTCTGTCAGACATTTCTACAACTTGATCAAGGAACTGAACTCCCAGAATCAGTATCAACCTTCTGGGATTTACTTACCTGGATGATTGAGCATTCATCAAGATGATTAGCTAGAATATACACAACCAATTTAAATTGGTTATGTAAATTGTTAAAAAGAGTTGTTTGTTTGTTATAAACATCACTTTTGTAATTTAGTGCCTTCTGTAGTCTTCCACAGTTTTTTATTCTGTTTTGATACAGTTTTTCTTTGCTTCTCACATTGTCATTTAGAAATTTCGTGTCTCTCACACAAAGAAAAAGAAAACAGTGGTGAGCAAAGGTAAAAGTCTTAGTGCTTCTGCTGTACTCATAAACTTGGGGCTGGAAGGCCTAATTCTGTCTCAAAAGATCTCACAATTAGTTTATTGTTTTTGTTCTATTGGAGTCAAAAAGGCCACTCAAAGAAATGAGAGGAATGAAAAGAAAAGAGCTAATTCAGTTGGAAAAGAGAGTTTAATTTTACAGCAAGATCAAACTCAGAGCCAAAGGGTCAAAGCTTCCCAGGTTTTTAAGCCACATCACACAGACTCAACAATAAACAAAAGACAATTGTGAGTGTACACTTTATATAATACCTAGTGAGGGATTAGTGTGTGGCTGTAGCTCAGGAGGTAGAACAGGTCACCTACTGATCAGGAGGTTTGTGGTTTGACTCCAGGCTCCTCCAGTCTGGATGTCAGGAGTGTGAATGTGTATGGATGTATTTAGGAAGCACTCAGCTGAGAGAGATTGGGTGAATGTGGCATGTTGTATAGAGTAGTCTGGGCGAGCAGAAAACCTTCACAGACGGCGAGCAGAAAAGCATTATAAAGCAGTTCATTCACTATTTGAACAGAGTTCAAGTTTGTCTGTAGCTGACCCATGTGTGGGCCAGATCTGGGCCACCAAAGGACTGTCATTCTTTGGGGTATGTGGGCAATGTATAAGCACATTGTGTGGGCTGATCTGGGCCATAACAATTTTGCTATGTGGGTGCTTGCATCCATGTATGACTTTACCCATGCCTGTGTTTGATCTTGGCAGCTTGTTCACCCCTAGGTGGCACTATGTCTTTCACTGCCTTCATCCTTGTTCCCTGTGCTTGCATCTACGTTCCTTCTATCATAACTCTGGGATTTTGTTAGTCTATTAAATATTTTCTCAGGACATTGCTATCGTCTCGCTTGACTTTGAGTTCATGGGTGCAGACAGACATTTCAGTGCTTCTTACAAAGTGTTTACAAACATACTGTTTTAATTACACATGCTCATAACACACCTAAACATGTGAGATGAATTATGTGAGATACACCAGTCTGTGTGTAACTTATTACAAGTGTTATAATATTTTTAGTGTGTGTTTGATTATAAGATATACTTCAAAACACTAATGTAACTTAACTCTAGTGATTGCCTTTTCTGTGAGTGAGGCACTCTATATAATTACTTCCCAATGATCTAGTAGATATATGGATTAAACAATGATGAACAATAATTTTTTCCAACATTAAACACATACCAGGAAACTGACTGTGAGACACACACACACACACACACACACACACACACACACACACAGGTAAACAGGTGATACAAAGCAACACAAACTAAACCGAGAAATGTTAACTGTACTCTTACGGGAAACACAGGAAACACACAGCATGCGGACGAATCGACATAAACGACGCGACTACGAGCACTGACTGACAAGGAACTAAAATACACTGACAGGAACATGAGGAAACGAGGAACAAGTGGGAATACGGCTGGAACTAATTAAGCAGGACAAGACAAGGTAAGCAAAACAGAACACACTAACATGAGACCAAGACCTTTAATGTAAAACAGGAAAGTGACTGGTCAATGAGCCAAACTTACACTAAGCACAATGCACAGGAACAAAACCTAAGAGCTAGAATACTAAAACAGAGCTCAGAACACTGGAAGTAATCTACAATGAAGAAATCATAGAATGACAATAACAATAATAACAATACTACACAAAACACTGGGTCACCGACCCAGGACCGTAACAACAAAGACTCGCCTCACATTTGTGAGAGACTGTATCTCTTTTGCAAAATGAAGTTATTTGTAAACCAAATGTGACACCCTGTTCTTTGAAGCTATGCTAAGCTATTCTATGTCACCTCATCATTTTATTTATATATTTTTATTGCTTTCCATATACACATCACTAGCTTAGAGTAGACTATGTATATGCAGATTTATGTTTATGTTTATGTATATTTTTTTTACTCTATATTGACAGAATTTATTCAGCTGTAGTGTTTAGCTAGTCATACCTCCTGTTCTATTATTTCACCTTATAGACCATTCTATTAAACCAGCAGCAGGTTTGGCTCAAAGTACAGGAGTGGTTCTTTTCAGCACCACAAGAGGGCTGTCCTTCATTTTCACCTGTTAAGATGGGTAATATAGGACCAACTTCTCCTATGTATATGGATTAAGTTTTTGCTTAATCTTGAGTGATTTTGCACTAATATTCAAGTCAACAAATACTGTGATTTACAACAAAAAACAAAAAAGTTGCTGATTTTTTATTTATTTATATTATTGTGTATTGGCCAACCCTCCTTATATGCATTATACAGGAGGGTTGGCCCAGTGGGTGGGTGAAGAGCTGACAGCGATGCAGTTGAATTCTTCTCTGGTGTCCTGGATTGTTGATTACCTGACAGGGAAGACCACAATATGTGTGTGTTCCACATTGTGTGTCTGACAAGGTAATCAGCAACACAGGGGCGCCACAAGGGACCGTCCTCTCCCCCTTACTCTTCACTCTCTACACCACAGACTTCAGCCACTGTACAGAGACTTGCCATCTTCAGAAGTTTTCTGATGACTCTGCGGTGGTATGATGCAACAGCAGGGCTGATGAGTCAGATGTACTGTGCTGTGGTTGTCTCCTTTGTCATGTGATGCAAGCAGAAACATCTGCAGCTCAACATGGCGAAGACCAAGGAATTGATTGTGGACTTTAGGAAGACCAGGAAAACACTGACTCCTGTTTCAATCCAGGTAGTCAACGTGGACATTGTGGAGAACTATAAATACCTTGGAGTATACATAGACAATAAACTGGACTGGGTTAAAAACACGACTGCACTTTATAGAAAAGGCCACAGTCGTCTCTATTTTTAGGACCTTTAACATCTGTCGGACAATGCTCAGGATTTTCTATGAGTCTGTTGTTACATGCTGGGGCAACAGGTTAAAGGTCGCAGACGCCAACAGACTAAATAAACTGATTCCCAAGGCCAGTAATGTTGTGGGGATGGAGCTGGACTCCCTTAGGTTGGTGTCAGAGAGGTGGATGTTGTCCAAGATGAAGACAATGTTGGATAATACCTCCCACCCACTCTATGACGTGCTGGCTAGCCACAGGAGCATGTTCAGTGAGCGACTGAGATTACCAGGAAGCACCACGGAACGACACAGGAAATCATTACTGGCTGTGGCCATCTCCCTGTACAGTTCCTCCACCTAATACACTGTATAAACTGTAAACACTGCAGCAGTTACACCCTTTTGGCACATGCTCTTTTCTAATGTTGCTGTCAATATTCTTGATATTTATTCATTAATTATTTGTCACCTCTGTCTTTCCTTGAGATTTATGATTAAGTGATTTGTATATATTGTGCTATTTCTTAAATTTGTATTGTATTGCATTGTATTGTTAACTAGTTTAGTCTGTTTCTGTTACTGTTACTGTCCTGGAGCAGCTGTAACCCACATAATTTCCTTAGGAATTAATAAAGAATGCTGGTTCTGATTTATTAAAACTTCTGTGATGTTTATGTTAATAAACGTTGTTACAACTCATTACTGATAGGCAGAGGTGGGAAGTAACAAAGTACAAATACTTTGTTACTGTGCTTAAGTAGAATTTGTCTGTACTTGAGTAGTTATTTTTCTGGCAACTTTTACCTTTACTCCCCAACTTTTTAAACAATTTTTGTACTCCTTACATTTGCAAAACAAAAAGCTTAACTTAGGTTTGACAGATATTTGACTACCATCATGAGTCAAATATATTTCATGTGAATTTCTCAGCTTGAACAAGTTAATTCTTCAGATGATGTTGCAGCAGTAAATGGATGGGGGTTTTATCAACATCGAGGCTGCGATTCATTGCATTTCACATAGAATTCCTGGAAAGTAAAACAGGCAAATATCTATAAAGCAAAAGTGAAAGCCAGAGGTATAAACCCAAGCGAAAATGAAAGTCTCATTGCCTCAGTCCGCATAATATGAACAACACTGGAACATATCTTAACACACCCACACACATAGAGGAGATGAGCAAAATGGGAGGTGGAAACAGCAGTATATATATAAAAGGACACTGTGATCTCTGATCATTTTTTCATTCACCAGCTTCTTTTCATATTGAAGGTAAGTTTGAAAATTAAAACTCACCATATCTTAGTTTATTCTAAGAAAATGATTTGAAAATTGTACTAAATTGTACAAAATGTGTTGCATTTCAGTAGTTTCAGCATTTCTTTGTAAGTTGTGTGTTCTTTACACATCTTGGTGTTCTAAATCTTTTGATTTATATGTAAATTCATATATAAATAAATATTTGTATTTATTTATATAAAAAGAATAATCGAACTACAATTTAAAAATCTCCAGTCTGGAAAATTGTTATTTACTTCTTTATGCACATTTTATGTACTTTATGTACATTTTCATCATAGAGACAGATTTAAACAGAACAGCGATGGCAGCAGCAGCTCTAGCCTCAAGCAGTGGAGTGACTGTTTCCAGTGCCACCAAAAGCCTGTTCCTCATCTTCACCCTGCTGTCTCTGGTTTGCCTTTCAACTTCACTGACAAACAAGAACCAACTGGTACATTCAACATTGCTTAGTCAGCAATTTTAGACTTAGAGACCATGTAGTAAAGTTTTTTGCTTAACGGTCAGTGATTTTTTTATTGAAATAATTTGCTAGTCAAGAGACTTTGCACGTGAACACAAATACATTTCTGATGAAAAGTGTTTTTTTAAAATTATGTATTAATTTATTTATATACATTATTCAGATTTTTTTGAATGTCTATCAGATTATAACAATGCAAGCAGTACAAAGCAAAACAAAGCAAATAAACAAACAAAAAACACTGTATTTCAAACAGAAAAGGTGGAAGCCAAAGCAATGGCATTTGTGCACCTACTCCTCATGTATTTTACAAAGTTTAACTAACTACCAAAGCATTAACTTCAAAAAAATCAACTATGTATTTCTTAAATACTTTTTTAAACTAACATTTAAACTTGACATAAGTGCCACATGTGCCATTTGTTACATTATACGATATAGTACAATGTTAGACATATCTATCTCCCAAACTATAACCATGTCAATGTTCAATTTGGATTTCCAGGAACAACTCAGAGAAACCTATCGGAAAACACAACAACAAATAGAATTACTGAAGGTCAGTACATTTTCTCACATGCTTGCCAAACATTGTCTAAGAGTAGTGGTGTATTGGAGAACTGAAAAAAGTGATTTGTGTACATATGACAAAATATAATAGTAAATTATATTTTAGTAAACAGAATTTGTGGAATGTTATGAAATTCATTAAATGTTATCCTATTAGGCTGAGCATGAGGAAGAAGTGGCCTCCATTAAAGAGATGATGAATGAATGCAGTCATGTTATGGACCCAGTGATTGTACTGGTGAAGGAAATGATGCAAGCATCACGCGATGATGATTTTCCTCCACTAGATAAATTTATGGAGGGCGTTAAAAATTACATGAAGAAAACTCAAGCTTACATTGACATGAAGCAAGAGGAGTTCAGTGGAATAATTGAGGAAAACGAAAAGAAATTGAAGAAAACTAAGAAATCAATTGAATTTCTTGAGGAACAGGAAGCTCATTTGTAACTTCCATGTAAGGTATTTCCTTTTTCTCTCCTTTTCTCTATTAGCATCTATTGTACCTGTTTAGTTCCCCTGTCATACAGTATTTTGTTAAAACTATGGCTTAACTTTTTGTGCCATCCTTCATTACTGTTTCACATAAAGTGACCTAGGATTTTACTATTAGCTACAAGTGTCCAGAGAATATTATGGGTTGATTATAACTTTTAAGGAATACATTTGTGGTACTTACATCTTTTTCTGACATGATGAATCTTCAGAAGTGGAAACAATTTGTATATGAACTGACACATAATAAAGACATACCTACTGGTATTGTTTGTTGTCAAACGATCTACAATTGCTAAATGTTACTTCTTATACTACTAGAATTTTTGATACAGTTTTCTTTTCTCTCATTTTTCTATTTAGGAATTTGCATATGTCTCAAAGTGACAGTGTTTATATTCCCATAGCATTTCTGGAGGCCAGCACGAGGGAAAAGGACCCAAAAGGAGACACAGTAAACTCAGCAATGACTACACGTGTGATTTTTTTCAGTGAATTACAAACACTCAAACCCTCAGAAACCTAATATAATTTCACAACAACTATTTACATAAATGTACTCAAAGGGTAATGTGCAGTGACATGTCGGGGATTGGACATAGGTAGTTTCTCAGGGAACACTGGGAATGCGGGGCGGACATGGAGGACAGGTCGGGGGTCACAGAGTCTCTACGGTACAGCAAGAACAAAGTTAGTGAGGTGAACCAAGGCAGGCAGACCAATGAGTTAAATAATAGGTGCAGCTTCTTGTAACTGAGTGGATGTTCAGTTGTAGGGAGGCATTGCTGATCCGAGTGAGTGGTTTTGTGGCAGGGAAAATTCCGGAAAGTGCAGTGCTTTGAGGCATATGGCGGGCAAGGGGCAGGCAGAGAATGGAGGAAATCCGACTCTTGGCTGAGCGGTGTGCTGCGAATGGTGAGGATACCCAGCTCGAGGCTGCCAATGGAGCGAGTGAGAAGTGAGGCAAGCTGCAAGCTTAGGGAGAAAACTGGTAAGGCAAATGTTGACCTACAGGAAATACAGAGAGTTGACAAGACCAGGTTTAAATGCAGCCTCCTAATTGCAGCTGATTAGTCCCAGGTGAAGGAGATTCCCTGACTCCGCCTCAGGGAGGCCCAGGTAAACTGCTGACAGCCCCATCGACACAACCACCAACCACAGCCATTGTCACTCAGACTGTGACAATTCCTGTGAACCCTGTTCTTCGACGCTATTCTATGTCATCTCTTCATTTAATTTATTTATTTTTATTATCTTCCACATACACATCACTAGCTCAGATTAGACCATGTATATGCAAATTTATGGGTTTAATTCTTGTTTGTTTTAATTTCTTTAACTATATTAACATAATTTATCAGGCTGCAGTGTTAATCTATTCATACTTCATGTTCTAGTATTTTACCTTATAAACTATTCTACAGTAAAGAACCAAAGTATTTGAACACCCTGCGTTTTTTCAAGTTCTCCCACTTAAAAGATTAAGGCGTCTGAAATTCACCTCGTAGGTGCATTCCCTCTGTGAGAGACAGCCTTTTAAAAACAATTCAGGAAATCACACTGTATGATTTTTAAAGAATATATTTGTATTGGACTGCTGCTGTTGAGCACCTGAGAAAATCACTGTTAATATTTGTTACAGAAGCCTTTGTTTGCAATTACAGAGGCCAAACGCTTCCTGTAATTCTTGACCAGGTTTGCACATACTGCAAGAGGGATTTTGGCCTACTCCTCCACACAGATCTCCTCTAGATCTGGCACTGGAGTTTCGGCTCCCTGTCGGTAGAGTTCAGTGTAGTGTTCTACCGACACTGACCTTTGAAACTGTAATCCCAGCTCTCTTTGTGTCATTGACCAACTCCTCCCCTGTAGTTCTGGGCTGATTCCTTACTTTCTTATCATCAGTGATAGCCTACGAGGTGAGATCTTGCATGGAGCCGCAGTCTGAGGAAGACTGACAGTCAACTTTTTCATTTTCTAACAATTGCTCCAACAGTTGATCTATTTTCACCAAGCTGCTTGGCAATTGCCCTATAGCCCTTTCCAGCCTTCTGGAGGTCCACAATATTGTCTCTGGTGTCTTCTGGCAGATCTTTGGTCTTTCCATGGTAGTAGTTGGAGTCTGACTGACTGTGGGGAGGACAAGTGTCTTTAAAGAGCTCAGACAGATGCTACTAATTCTGCGGAGTGAGCCGTGTGAAGAAAATAAAGGAGGATCCAATCGCAGGCACTTGTGAGGGTGTGAAGGAGGTTTATTGAACACAAAACAAAAGTAGAAAAATGGCAAACGGGACTGAAGACTATCTAAACTGAGAACAACTAAACTACTAAACACAAACCAGAACATGAAGGAGGGTGGGCACGGGTACGATGGGCAGCAGGGAGAATACACGGATGAATCATGGTGGATACACAGACGGACCAGCGACTACAACAACAGAAGACACAATTTAAATACACTCAGAGGAACACAGGGAGATTACACACAGGTGGGGAACACAGCTGGAAGTACTTAACGAGACGAGACAAGGGAGGCAAAACTGAATACACTCACATCAGACACGGATTTTCACAATAAAACAGGGAACAAGAAATCACTACACCAAGATGCAGACTAGACACAGAAACTAACCCTACACAAAATATGAGAACATAAAACCTGAGAACAAAGCCCTAAACCAGAATCACAGAAATATAATTTATCATAATAATCAAAACACCAGAGAAACCAAAAACACTCCATGATGCAAAAATAAACCAAAACATAAGAAATAAAAATACCTGGTCAAAACCTACCCAGAAACGTATCAAATTCAGATTAATAAATTGAGTAGAGGTGGACTTTTTAAAAGGCATGGTAACAGGTCTTTGAGAGCTGGAATTCTTACTGATTGCCAGGAGTTCAAATACTTGTGTGCAGCAGTGGTATACAAATAAAATCTTTAAAATTCATACAATGTGAATTTCAGACCCCTCCATGATTTCTAAGTGGGAGAACCCTGCAAAATCGCAGGGTGTTCAAATACATATATTCCTGACTGTATTAAAACCAGTAATCTTCACAGCAGGTTTGGCCCGAAGTACAGTAGCGGCTCTTGTCACAGAATTTTCTGTGGGTAAAGTCTGCAACACGGTCAGCTGTGGTCAAGCTATTTTTAATTATTCCATGCAGATGTAACAGTATTTAATGTGTATTCATGCATCTTGGTGTGGCTGGCTAAAGTAATCACTGTCAGCCTGCTGTAGTCATAGGAGAGTTGAGTTGTGTTGTTCCACACATAATATAGTTAAGTTTTAAAGATACATAAAACCTGTTTGCTCAACTGATGGACACAGAGGGTAATAAGTGCTTAGTGGGCACGTGTCTGACACAAGTTTTATGTACTTTCCATTTGTTTATTAATGTTATGTAAAACAATGTATTAAAAGGAAGTTCTGCTGTAGTGTGTCGTGCGGAGTGGTGTGTGGGGAGCCATTTGCACCGTTATGTTTCCATTCAGGAAATAAATATGCAACGACTCCTTGCCTTCTTAAAAAAAAATACAACACAGCGCAGAGTTGAGGAGTTTGTTTGGGCCAACCTGTTGCAGCGGGGTGAAGCAGAAACCGGTTACACAGGAGAGCCAACACACATCAAACATACCAGTTCACAGTCATACTGGCTCTGGCCTTTTATACCCTCACACTCAACTCTCTATATTTTTTAGTTACAACAGGTTTTTGTCCCACGGGCTGTTGCTGGGCAAAGAGCAACTCCCTCTGTCTTTTCTCAGGAAGCTCCTGGCACTGGTCATTTAGGGAGTTTCGTCCTTCTACCTAACAGTAAACAGATAACATAGTGAAACATTGTTAAGCAAAGCTAAGCAGTTTTCACAAGGTCATATTGACACATCCACATACTTCATCTAAGCATGCAAAGGTTATACAAAAATCCTAAAATGAGATTCTAAACACCTACATCTAAATGTATGACAATGTGAAAACTAGAATTTTCCCTATTACACCCTTTTCAGTGAAGTGTGTGACTAGTGCAGAATGGATGTGGTGCTCATGGTAAGAGTTAGTATACATAAAGAGTAGGAGAGATTAATTTGGAGTTAAGCTGATGATGGTGGTATAGTGTCTAATTTAAAGACAGCATAAACAAAGTACTGTCAGTAGAGGTGTGTAAAAGTATCTGGCAAAAGAACCGAAGACAGAAGGAATAACAGCCCACTCAATAAATTATAAATAAAGTATTCAAACATGAACTATGAATATATTATCTGAATATAATAACATTTTTGTGTTTACTGTCAAGTCTGTTTTATTTATAAAGTACATTTAAACAAAAGAAGTGCTTTTAACACAGGCACGTTTACATTACATCCATCTATTCATGCATTTTTCTACTGCTCCCACATAGCAGACAGGTCTGGCCCAGATCTAGTACCAAGCCGGTGTTCTGACAAACCATCCTACCGTAGGTAGTTTATGCACATTTCTGCTGTCACAGAGTAATTCCAGCACAAATTTAAGTAGGTATGATGGTTTGCCACTTAACATTGCCCATCAGAGTATGCTTGTAACTTATATTCTTAAAGCCAGGATGGTTTGCCACTTCATTTTACCTGTTAATGTCAGGGTCCTGGGTCCCCTGACCCAGCATGTTTAGTTCTTTGTGCTTTTTGTATTATTGTACTTGTGTGAGTTATTCTATGGTTTCGATCCCTTGCCCTTCATGTTTCTCTGTGTACCCTCTGTTCTGTGTAAGTCTGTGTCTGCATGTTTGAGTTGACCTCTGTGTCTTTCGTTCTTAGAGTCCTCTACCTTATGGTTTGTCTCTGTGTTTCTCAGTTGCTGTCTCCACCGTGTCAAGTTCGCGTCTTCCTGTTTTACTTTGAAGGTCCGTGTCTTATGTGAATGCGTCCTGCTTTCCTTGTCTCGTCAGTCCTGATTTCTCCCAGCTGTGCCCTCCTTCTGTGTCTCATTCCCCTCGTTACTTCCCAGTGTATTTAAACCCTGTGTTTCTCTGAGTCAGTGTTGCGTTGTCCCTCGTGCTGTGTGGATTTTCCTGTGAGTTTAGTTTGTGAGTTTCCAGTTTAGTTTAGTTTAGTTTGCTTTGTATGACTTTCTCCTGCCAGCAAATAAAGCTGAGTTCTTTGTGTTTAAACCTCGTGCCTTAGTGCCTGCATTCTGGGTCCAACTCCTGCCTGCCGCACAGCGATTCATGACAGTTAAAGTATGCTTATAGGTAACATTCACAAAAGTAGCATGGTTTGGCACTTAATTTCACCCATCAGAGTATCCTTCTAGCTCATATTCACAAATGTAGGATGATTTGCCGCTTGATTTTAGCTGTTAAAGTGTGCTTCTGGCTCAGATTAACAAAGGTTGGACAATTTGCCACTAAGTTGTAGTTGTTAAAGTATGCTTGTAGGTCACATTCACAAAGGTAGGATTGTTTGGCACTTAATTTTACCCGTCAGAGTATTTTTCTAAACGGCCTGTATTTGTATAGCGCTTTTCTAGTCCCTAAGGACCCCAAAGCGCTTTACACAACCTGTCATCCACCCATTCACACACACATTCACACACTGGTGATGGCAAGCTACATTGTAGCCACAGCCACCCTGGGGCACACTGACAGAGGCGAGGCTGCTGGACACTGGCGCCACTGGGCATTCTGACCACCACCAGTAGGCAACAGGTGAAGTCTCTTGCCCAAGGACACAACGACCAAGACTGTCCAAGCCGGGGCTCGAACCAGCAACCTTCCGATTACAAGGCGAACTCCCAACTCTTGAGCCACGATCGCCCTATTCTAGCTAATATTCACAAAGGTTGGACGGTTTGCCACTTAATTTTGTGTTGTGCGCATTCGCAGAAACAACGGGTACGATGGTTTGTCAGGTCGGATGGATTCCCAGAACACCGGTACCGCTTTCTGACTTCTGCCATGGTAAGCGGCATGTCATCCAGATTTGGGCCAGGCCTGGCATAGATGGCACTGTCTATTTGATGGCATGCCACAACTGGCCCAATTATGGTTTTGTTTATCTGGCCCAGGCCCATAGGAAACAGGTCTAGCCCGGATCTGGCATGAAGCTGGCACTTCTGACTGCTGTCATGGCAGAGTGTATGTCAACCAGATGTGGGCCAGTTCTGGCAATGATGGCACTGTTTATGTTGTCTAAGGAGCTTGGAAAGAAAAGCGTCTGGACTTCTTTAAGTTGCCTGAAGATGTTTCACCTCTCATCTGAGAAGCTTCTTCAGTTCTAAGGTCAAATGGTGGAGAGTCCCAAATTTAAACCCAGTGGGAGTTTCCCCCAAAGAGGGACAAAGGACCCCCTGATGATCCTCTACCTAATCACATGAGCCAAGGTGCGAAAACGGGTGTGGGTCACAATCAGCCAGGGTTTTGGGTGAGCTCATTGTGAAACCTGGCCCCACCCTATCATGCGACTTCCTGAGGTCAGATGGCCCAGGATGTGAGTGGGCGTTAAGGCGTCTGGGAAGGGAACTCAAAACTGGATTATAGATGGCAGACAGTTGGTGTTGTAAGCCACTATCTCTGTTCAAAGATGGTCGTTCACAGTGGACATAAATGGCTTCTTTCACTCCTCTTTCAAACCATCTGCCCTCTTTGTCCAAAATGTGAACATTGTCATCCTTGAAAGAGTGACCTTTGTCCTTTAGATGCAGATGGACAGCTGAGTCTTGTCCTGTGGAGGTGGCTCTTCTATGTTGTGCCATTCGCATGTGAAGTGGCTGTTTGGTCTCTCCAATGTAGAGGTCTGGGCATTCCTACACTGTACAGCATACACCACATTGTTAAGTTTGTGTTTTGGAGTTTTGTCTTTTGGGTGAACCAGTTTTTGTCTGAGTGTTTTGCTGGGTCTGAAATGCACTGGGATGTTGTGCTTGGAGAAAACTCTCCAAGCACAACATCTCTGATACAGTATTTTCTGATACACCGGCACTGTTCATGTTCCTATTTTCCTATTTTAGTTAGAAGACCCAAATGAAAGGGTTGCTAAACACCTTGAGTAATCCGGGAGAGTATAAAAGCGGAATATAAGAATCAGTCCATTCAGTGTTTAAATAGAGTTTTGTCATGTTACTTTTGCACTAATATGTTCCAGCACATGTTGTTATTAAATGGTTTGATTACGGTACACATTAGGCTGACATCTGGGGCCAGAGTTGAAACTGTTCTGGGCCAGCACAGGACCAGCGGTGTGTCTGCAACTGGCCTTGTGCTGGCCCATGTGTAGGCCACATCTGGAAAACCAGATCTCGGCCACCAAAGGGCCGTCATGTCTTTGCGGTATGTGGGACGTGTGTAAGCACATTGTGTGGGCCAGATCAGGACCATACCAATTTTGCTGTGGTTTCAGGTCATGGAGGCAGGAGTCTAAGCAGAGAAGCAAATGAAATCTAAGTCAACAAAATCATTTACTGGGTTTTGGAAAGTGTGTTTGCTTAAACCAATAAATAAATAAATATACAACTCATTGCTTAATGTTCCCAAAAGTGTGCTAAAAATCGGCTTAAGATGTTTAACACATCTCATCTCAAAATTAGTCAACACTATAGCCCTCTAGGTTTAAACAGGTTTAAAAGCAGAGCAAATCAGTGGTGAGGGATATTTATTTTTGTTCTTTTTATTATATATGCTGTCTCGGCCCAGTGTAGTCAATGGAATGGAGATTTCATCATTTTACTTGCTTTACCCAATAAAATATAGTTCTCTCACTTTTTGTGTCGTAAGTGATGTAAGCTGTTGGACTCTGAGACTGTGTTTTATTTTGAACTGAAACCTGATTTGTATATTTAGAAGGGTGCACTCAGGTACGACTTTAAGGTAACCACTGCAATTGTGAAACAAAGTTGTTACCGGCAAACTGTTGGTACCAAAGAGAAACTTTTATTTGAAGTATTTCCCTTCTTTTCCTCCCCATCCCCGACTGCCTCCCCCTTCCCGCTCCACCACACCTACCCACACAAGTAGGGCCTTGGGGTGCAGGGGAGGCATTCCCCCCGTCCCCGTCCCCTTCTGGCCACCTGTGCTTCAATTTTATTCCACAACTTAGACATTCACATCACTCACACTCTCATAACACATACATATAGGGCTTTGAGGGTGGGCACGTTAACGGCGTTCAGAGGACGGTCTGTGTGTTCAACCCCACCTCTGGCGCCGGTTCCCACCTCTCAATTTTAAACCTATGTAGACATTGAGGGTTCCCGGGGGTGGGGGGTGCTAACACCTGCTGCTTTCTGGCAGCAGCACCATGCCCTCCCGTGTTTTAAATGCACTTTAGAACAACATGCAGCAACACTACACATGAGCGGGAGGAGGGAGGTATGGAGTCTTCACACACCCCCGTTCTCTGCTGTCCATCGGGGCGGGGGAGCTGGGAGGAGGTGTTGGCCGTCCGACTGGGATCTGGGATGCGGGGCCTATCTGCTGCTGCGGTGCCGGGGCGGTCTGCTTGCCTCCACCCCGGGGGAAAGGGTAACATCTCCTGGGTCTTGGTGCCGTTTCCCCCTCTGGGAGCGAGGGTGCCTGGACCCGGGGTATAGAGTATGTTTGGGGAGTGTGATTGTGTGTACAATGTCCATTTGTGTCTGTCTTTACATTGGGTGAGTGTTGAGTATTTGTATTTGTGTGCATGAGGGTGGGAATGCATGTTTGTGTCTGTGTGTGCCTGTTTGTCTGTGTCTATATGTCAGGTCGGGTCTTAGACTCTACCTCTCTGGGAACTCCCAGGCCCTCCAAAGTATGGAGGCCTATCTCCCCTCACCACACTCCCTGCCGGTGGCTGATGCCGTCAGGGGTCGGTGCGTTGGTGTTTTTTGGTGTCCGGGGCTGGGTGCTCAGGTATGTACCAGCTCACTCCCGGTGGCTACTTGGCAGGGCCTGGCGCCTGTTGCTCGGTCAGGTCTCTTCCGGGGCGTAGGGGGCCCTCGGACCTCGGCATCTGGGCCTGCGGCTCGGTTCACTCTGGCACAGCTGGCTGCCGGCAGAGTCGGTGGGCACGCCAGTGCAGCCCCCTCTGGCTTCTGCTCAGTGGCTGCTGGGTGACCCCTCGTTTGGGGCTCTCCTCAGCTCTTCCCAGGAGGGTGGCACGGATGCCCCTCCGGTGGACCACCAGAACAGCTATGTCTGCAGTGTCGGTGTCTTCAGTGAGAGCCAAAACAAACCAACTTTTCAGCGTGAAACAACTCAACTCGTGTAACCTGAGGAAACGGTAAGTTTTCTCTAATATCTTTTTAGCTGTGGTTAGCTGGATGTCAGTCTTATGTTACAGCAGCTGTGTCGAGCTCGAGTTGCGAGTCATTTTTTCGGCGCTACGTTGTAGTGAGAAAAGTTTGTGGGTGTTTTGTGCAGCTTCGGCTGTCTTTTTAATTGCTCGCTGGTTAGCTAGCGTGAGCTATAAGCTAACAGCTAGCCTGGTTAATGACGCTAGAGTTCCACGCACATGCAAACAGCTCGTCTCTACTGCTTTAACTGTTAAAACAGAAGGCAATACTGCGGGTGACAGGGTTTATAATGTGAAACAGCAGCTTGTTTAGTTTAAACAGTCTGCATTAAGCTGGGCAAACACTACGATTTTTTTCAGTCACGTTACTCAGCTCCTGCTCAAACTGTACAATTGAATCGCAGGGGTTAGAAGTTCATAGGTCACGATGCAGGGTCTCACACTATACGGCCTGATGCTCTGATGCGACCTGAGTGCTCAAACTGTGCGTCCATAACATGAAGCTTATCAAGCTCTTATGCTCTCCCTCTCTGTCTTTCACTCACACAGACACACCATCAACTTTGCTAAATTACTAATGAAAAACATTGACCAGGCAGCTGTGATTGACCAACTATTTTCATGGTTGTTGTAGTCGTGATAATTTTGTGAGGCTTCATTGAAAAGCCTCGGATACGGAAGCGTAGAGCTGCCACCCAGGCAAAAGAAAAATAGAGCCATATCACGTTATAACATGAAAAGTATATTTTTCTAACAATATACCTTTCACATTTGAACAATATAATATCACGTTATTACAATATACATAATTATCATGTTGGTACAATATAAATATCATATTGTACAAATGTGAATGGTATATTGCACGGATATGAAAAGTATATTGTTAGAACAAACTTTTCACGTTATAACGTGATATAGCTCTATTTTTCTTTTGCCTGGGTGGCAGCTTTACGCTTACGTACTCGGATGAGCTTGCCTCATCCTTCATGTTGTGCCTCCATCTCTTGTGTCCAGATCACACGCTGCACTGCCATGCTGCTCCACCTTTTCTCTTTGATTTCTGTGTTTGTGCGTGCGCAGCGTGAGAGGCTGTGTTGAGGGGCGACAGGATTTCAAACAGGTTTGATTATCTTGTGACCATACGATTGATGATTGGGAGCTGGTCGTGAGGTGTTAACTGCTTTTCGTTACCCCATGTATACTACACGATGCACACACAATTAAGGCAAAACACGGGCCAATCCCCAAAACGGTTGCGCAACTGAAAAATCGTCTCACAATGGGCCAAAAATCGCACAGTTTATGGCCAGCTTTTGGAGGCTAGCTCCAAACAAACATCTGCAGTGTATGCAGCACCATAATGACCAGACCTAATTCTTTTGAAAACCTTAAATCTTTCCACAGGTCTCCACTTCATCAGACATCACCTAGACACAGAGCTGGATGAGGCCAGCACAAACAGCGGCCTATTCGACGAAGATGATGGCTCCATGGGGTCAGGAAAGCCAGAAGCAGGGGAGCTGGAGAGGTACCTTTCATGTCCATTCACTGGAGGTGTGGATCTATTGCATGGCGTTCCTCACATCAAGAAGCTGTCGATCAAAGTCAATACAGCTCTTCATGCATCTGGAGCTTGTGAAGGACTTCTTAGTCATGCAGGACTCCTGTTCACTGCTAAACAGTTACAGCTTCACAGAAAGAACCTTGAGAGCAAACTGCTGCTGAAGCTTAACCATCACCTCACTGAGTGAAGAAATAGCACAATTTTGCTAAATATGCAAAAATAGATGCACACCCATACAACTTATGGTAAACTGAGCTGCCTTGTATGAACATATGTTGAAGATGCCTCGTTTTAATGTTTTCTCTGAGGCTGCTGTGGCATTTGGAGCAAAAATGAATATAAAGTTTACAGCATATCTTGTCACTGGAAACTGTTTGCACTGTTTATATATTATTTACTGTAGGTATTGGTGAAAAAAGCTTTATGTTGTGGACAACTGAAATCTGGAAATTAGAATTGTGCCTTATTTTGTTGATGTTTTTACATATATTCCTTTTGAAAATAGTAAAATTTGTATATTTATTTATTTTTGTTTGTCTGATAACATTTATTTAAAAAATAAATCAGACATTTCAAACAGTTACTCGCTACTTGAGTAGTCTTTTCGCCAAGTAGTTTTTTACTCTTACTTGAGTAACTTTTTTGACGACTACTTTTCACTTTTACTTGAATTAAACATTAAAGTAATGTTACTCTTACTTGAGTACAATTTTTGGATACTCGACCCACCTCTGTTTGTTTGTTTGTTTTTTGCTCTCTTTCTCTTTTTAAGTGCCCTTTCTCACTGTCCCTCTTCCCCTCTGTTTTTCTTTTCCTTCATCTTTCTTTCTCCCTTTTCCTATCCCCTAGCCGATAATTTCTTATTTCATAGTCTAATCTTCACATGCTTTATCCAGAGAACACTCCCTGTTGATTCACCCACAAATTACGTTCACAGTGTCTATTATTGTAGGGTCTACCTTACAATATAAAGCACCTTGAGGTGACTGTTGTTGTGATTTGGCGCCATATAAATAACATTGAATTGAATTGAATTATTTACTCACTGTGTCTTTATGAATTTGCTAGCTTAGCTAGTAATTGGTGATTCTGTTCTCAGACATGTGAAGCTAGAGACACCAGCAACCATAGCCAATTCTCTTCCAGGGGCAGAGCAGGCAACATTGAGGGGAATTTAAAACTGCTGGCTAAGGGTAAACGTAAATTCAGTAAAATCATAATTCACGTCGGCAGTAATGACACCCGGTTACGCCAATCGGAGGTCACTAAAATCAATATTGAATCATGTGCAACTTTCCCAAAACAATGTCGGACTCTGTAGTTTTCTCTGGTCCCCTCCCCAATCAGACCAGGAGTGATATGTTTAGTGTATGAGATGAGTCTGTTTGCAGTTTTCCAAGAGTAGTTAAATTTATTTAATTAAATGGGCAATTCCAGGCCTCGAGGGCCGGTGTCCTGCAGGTTTTAGATCTCACCTTGGGTCAACACACCTGAATCACATGATTAGTTTGTTACCAGGCCTCTGGAGAACTTCAGTACATGTTGAGGAGCTAATTTAGCCATTTAAATCAGCTGTGTTGGTTCAAGGACACATCTAAAACCTGCAGGGACACCGGCCCTCGGGGCCTGGAATTGGCCACCCCTGACTTAACTGGAAGTAAACAATATTTCTGAGCCGTGACTACTACCACCTTTACAAAGCATTTCCTATGAATGTGATCTCAAAAGGTATTGTCATCAGTTTGAGGATCCAACACACAATATGTGCATATAGTGCGATACCCTTTTTTCACCTTCTACGTTCTACTGTGTTAGGGTTTTATGTATAGTGACAATTTTTTTAATAAGCAGAAAGGGACTTCTGAGTATCTTTGCATTTTGATCAACAATGTCATTTTTCTTTTTGCGTTATCTCCAGCCATTTTTATTACTAAAACCAAGTGAGTCACTGGGGTAGAGGGCATATCCAAAGTGAAAGAGTGAATGAGGAAAAAAACAGTCATGCAATCAAGCAGGGATGCCAAGAATCTGCACCTGTCAGTAACTGATTGAATGAGTTGGAATGCCACACACTCAGAAGACCTAAAAAATACTGTGACCACTGTCATTCGCATGTACATTCTCAAAAGACAGTAGAAAGAGGAAGAAAGGTGACCACGTATAAAGGAAAAGAGAAGTGGTATGAAAGAAAAGGGCAGTCAGCACTGAGTGTTGCCACGGCCATAAAACATCACCTTTGCAAAGCCTTGTTCCTAAAAATGTGATGTCAAAAAGTATTTGGGACCTCAGAGTGAAACAAAAAGTAAAACAGTTTTTCATGAAGTGAAAGACAACACATTTTCTTATGTTGCCATGCACAACATGTGTATATGGTGCAATAACCTTTTTTCTACTTTTTACATTCTACTGGATTAGTAATTTATTTTTGTAGTGTTATGGAAATTTTAACAATAACCTGCAACACTCCCAGTGAGCTTGATTTGAAGTGGGTTTAATCAACACATTGCAGTGTGGAGAGAGCATCCCAATGAAACACCAGGACCATCTCTGAATTGTGGCCACCGCCTTTACATCTTATATACAGACACACAGACAAAGAACATTCCACAAACTCTCACATGTTGGCCCCTCTCACGGGGGGCTATACCTTCTCCCTCACGGAGAGAATTATGACCTTGTTTTCTGCTTGGTCATCACCTAAGGATTTACATCCCTGATAAGCTGAAGGAGTCTCACTATCTGTTTAACGTCTCCCATTACAACGGCCTCACTGTGTTAACTTTCCACATGCATGTAAACTAGTGACAGGAGTGCTCTTACTATAGTTAAGTGAGAAAGTGATATTACTATAACTAATGTGATATAATTAAATATGTGATTAATATATGAGAAAATAAATCTGCCACCACAGTAGTCAAAACAGTAATCAAGCAAAAAGAGCACAGTTAAGCATCATAAAAATGAAGACCACGAGGATTCAACTGGTGGCCAGGGGATGGGTCGCCGAAAGCACTGTGTGATCAAGCGCAAGCGCGGCAAGCATGGCGGGGTCCATGCTAGGCTAAGAGCTAGTCCAAGCCGGCCGGCCCTTCCATCCATCTTGCCCTCAACCATCTGCTCACTGGACAATAAACTGGACTACATCCAACTCCAGGAGACCACACAGCAGGAATTTAGAGACTGCTGCGTCTTTGTCAGAAACATGGCTCAGCAACCGAGTCCCGGATGCCGCCATTCAGCTACACTGGCTCACCACATTTCTTGCCGACAGAACGCAGCTCTGTGCAGAAAGACTCGCAGTGGTGGCTTGTGTGTCTACATCAGCTCGGAATGGTGCAAGAACTCTGTGCTAGTTTCAATTTACTGCTCATCGCTGTTAGAGTTTATGACTGTTTGATGCAGACCTTTTTATCTACCTCAAGAATTCACCTCTGTGCACATTACAGCAGTGTACAGGTACATCCCACCCAGCACTAATACTAAGGAGGCCTCTGACAGGAGCTCTGAAACACAGGAAAGGGCCGTCACTGACTGAGAGGCAAAAGAGTGGATCTACAAGTGAATATTGTCTGAGGGGTATTTTGCTTACTTGCAGACATAGTGTGAGATACTTCAGGAGGGTAGCCTTGGGAGTCTCTGGACAGGAAGTGAGAACTCGAAGGAGTCCAGGTGGTGCATGGCAGGATGGATGGCAGGCAGGTAGGTGAGGTGAGTAGCTGATCCATTCTGAGAGAGGTTAAATACGAGTGTTGCAGGGGAGACCAATGCCTGAGAGGGAATGTAGTAGAGGGATGACAGGAAGACAGAAGCTGCAGAGGAGTGTGTACAACTGCAAACCTGCTTCCTGGTCTCAGCTCTGGATAGTCTCATTTCAAGGGGCTTAATAAATTTGGCCAGATTTCTAGAAATGAGTACTGCTCCATCCAGAAGTGGGATGGTTGCCGTCTTTCCTAATGAGATCAGATTTTTCCCAGAAAATTTCCCAGTTATCTAGAATTTTGTAATGTTATCAAATCCAGGTTGCGACTGAGGCATTTTCACATGCAGAGTGCAGAGGTAGACATTTTGGTTCAGGGTGCCTCTCACTCTATACAAGTCACTGACCCTGGATCCAGCAAAACAGCCCCAGACTATCACACTTCCTCCTCCATTTTTGACATAAAGATGCCGTATAAAGATCCTGCATGATGAACTGAAGATTTCTCATTTTGATTCATTATTCCTTATCAGAGATGGGCAGTAACGCGTTACTTGTAACGCGTTACTGTAATCCGATTACTTTTTTCAAGTAACGAGTAAAGTAAGGGATTACTATTGCAAAAACGGTAATTAGATTACCGTTACTTTCCCGTAGGAACGCTGCGTTACTGCGTTTATAAAACCGTGATTTTTTTTGCGAGAATGTCTCATGACAGTGACGTAAGCGAGTGTGATGTTCGTGACAACAGCTGTGTGCAGATCAACAATGGATCATATATCGAGTGCGGGAGAGAGTATGAGCGTGCAGCGTTTAAAGCGTGGAAGTACTGACCTTATTTTGAGTTTGATTCCGTAAAAAGTGACAAAAACATTAGTGTCCGCTGTGCGTGGGAAGAAAACTTCTTTTTACAGCGGAAAAAAAACCCCCTAAACTTCCAAGCAAGCACCGAGTAGCTACGTCGTAATGAGAAACTCACAGAGAAACTGCGGTATCCTTCCACTGACCGCTGCGGCACACCTGCACCAGGATAAACCTCCGCCTACTCTACTCCTGCTTTACAGGTGAAAATAGAGCAAAAGGACCGCTAGTCTTTGACTTTATTTATTTTCTGCTGTGTTTTACTTGCATCTGAAAGAGTGAGTGTAAACAATAATATATATATATATATGTGCTGGAATGTGCAGAAAATAGGTTTAAATGTTAAACTAATTTCTTCCAGTCAGAGAATGGTGCATATAATTAAAATTTTGCTTCATGCATAAAGTTAAAAGATTAAAACTAACAAAACAAGTTTTAAAAAAAGACTTTTCCATTTGATTACATTTTGTATGATGGATTATGTAGAAAAAGTAGAATTGGGCTGAAAGATCTATCGCATTATCACCTATTCAGGTTGTAAATCATGTTTTTAAAAAGTAACTAAGTAACTAAGTAATTAATTACTTTTGAAAATAAGTAATCAGTAAAGTAACGGGATTACTTTTTTGGGGAAGTAATCAGTAATTAATTACTGATTACTTTTTTCAAGTAACTTGACCAACACTGTTCCTTATTACCTTCTTCCAGTACTCCAATGTTGGTGTTTCATGGCCCAGGCAAGCCTCTTTGTCTTACTCTGACGTCTTAGTAATGGCTTTCTTGCAGCCTGCAGCCTTAAAGTCTTCTCTTCAAAGTTGAAACTGAGACTTTCTTACTATGACCACTTTTAAGCTGTGCTTGAAGCTGCTGTCATGTGAGCCGCCTATAATGCAAGCTGCTAAATCTCAGAAACTTTTATTCTGATAATGAGCTATAATTCAGTTGTGGCTTTGGGTCCAGTTTCTGAGTGCTTTTTGATGGTGAAGGAAACTTTACTCACCGATACTGTCATGGTCCTGGGTCGGTGACCCAGCGCTTTGAGTTTGTTATTATTATTTTCTAGTTTATTCTGTTTTTGTATTGGTTGTTGGGGTTTGTAGTGTTTATTTTCCCTACCTGTGTCTCCCTCTGTGCTCTGTACAGGTCCCCGAGTTTTGTGTTGTAAAACAGTCTGTGTGTTTCCTGTTTTACTTTGTAGGTCTGTGTCTCGTTATGCCCATTAGTTCCAGCTGTGTCCCCTCCTGTGTGCCATTTTCTGATTACCTGGTGTGTGTATTTATAGTTGGTGTCTGCCTGTGCTTCTTGTCGCGTCGTCTGTGGTCATTCCCTATGTTTCTCTACGTCTCTCTGTTCTCATCTGCTATCTCCGAGTTTCTCCCGCTGACCTTAGGTTCCAGGTTTGTTTGTTAGTTTCACCCAGTTTAGGTTTATGTTCTGTCCTGCCCTCACTTCTGTTATTTGCACTGTAAATAAAACCCACTTGCAACTCCACCATTGTCTGCTATTGGATCCTCCTTTCTCACCCTCCACACGACTGCCGCCCCAGCCGTGACAGTACGACGCGACCACAAGATGGATCCAGCAGCTTTGTCCGGGGAGAGCGACCTCACACGCGCCCTACGCCTGGTGGACTGGGTAACCCACACCTCCAACGCACGAGCGAAGGTTGTGGGGATAAATGCCATTGAGGCTATTCTGGATGGAAATCCCTATCTCCACCAGGTCAGGGGATTTTCGGACTTAATTCGCAACCTGCATAAAGCCCGGGAGGTGGTGCAAGCTCGGGAATCCACAGGCTTCGTCCAGCATCAGCGGACTACGGCCGGACCACTTACCTTTGTATCATTCCAAGCTATTCATTGGACTTGAATGGCTTGAACTGAACTAACTTTTGACTGTTAACTATGCAATATTGCAATATTATTACATAGTTTTTTGATTCGTTTTTTGATTCGTTTACAATTTACAAAAATCATTTTTCAAACTGCAATATTATGTCCTCAAAGTTAAACTTTGTCAATATCTGCTTTATCTAATAAAAAATTAAAATTTATATTTCAAATTTCAGGCTTTCAAATAAATAAGTGTCAAAAGTGTTACGCAATGTCATGAGATCTTCATTTATTCACAGCAAAGTGATGTTTATCTAATCATTTATATAATTTCTCAACAATTTCTGTAAAGGTAGACAAACTGTACAATTTATTCCCATTTCTGGTATCTAATATAAAAAGGAACACTTGACTTAGATATTCATGAACAGACCATTTTCACAGCTGAAATTAATTCAATTCAATTCAGTGACTTGAATTAAATTCAGTACAATAAATTACAATAGGGAAAAACAGCAATGTATTAATACCACTAGGATTTCACAAAATCATTCTTGTCTATTGTTGACATAACTAATAGAACATTAACAGAAGGAAAATGTTTCTATTTTGTGCTAGTTTAAAGAGACATACATGGACATATTTTTCAAATGGTATGATAGTTACATTTAAATTGTATCAAAGTTCCATAGAAGTTGTCAAACAACAAAAAAAAATCATAGTTTCAAAGGAAGTTCTTGTAAAAACTAAAGGGCTGCAGCGCATGTGAATCATAACTTTTATCGGTTGACATTAAAGTTACAATTTAGTGTACTGCTCCTCAATGTATTTGATCAGTGTCTTCATTTTCCTCAGTTGCTTTTCCTTGGATGTAATTTCTTCATCAAATTCTTCATTTATGATATGTAGCTCATTTTTGACTTCTCCTAATAAAACCTTAGGGTCCTCCAAATCTGTGTCAGAAACTATTTAACCAACAAATGCATTAGTTTTCTTGATCACTGCTATCATTGGGTCCATGATGGCCAGATACTCATCTAACAGCTCTGAAAATTTCAGCATGTCTGACTTTTCCTCCTAATATGAAAACAAAATCTCTTCATGACAAAACATAAATAAATGCACAACAAACTCATTTACCCTGGTTAACATAGCTGTCAATAAATAAAAGCCTGTTAGTAAAAACAGTCATAAGAAATATATTACAGGTGATAAATAGTCAATAAATAGGTGTTATTGGTTAAAAAACTCATTAAAAAACATCAGCAATGATATAATTCATGATATAGTATTTCATTTGTGTTTAAAAACATGTTAAAAGTTTTGCTGAAAAAAACTGGTAGGATTAATCCATACACCTCAAAGAACAGCGGGCTCTCAAAGCACCAGATAACCATTCAGAGTAATTCCGGGATTAATAGTTAAAGGACACAGAGACAATTTTGTTTGTTTGTTTGTTTGTTTAAGGGGTTATTCAGCCTTTTGCTGATTTGTTTTCAGTTTTTTACATTTTTTGTTTTTTGTAATTTATTTTTTTGGTCAACCTTACATTTTAACGCAGCAATGGTGTTAATGGAAATGTAAATAATTTTGTTGTGTTAAAACAAAATAAGAAATGGTTGAAATCTAAAGGTGAATGTGGCAGGAATAAGGCACGGCGGGTCCAGGGATCAGCGTTGTCAGACATTTTATTTCACACACCACACACACCTGAGTCCCCGTGTTTTAAACTTGGTGGACGTGATTAAGGATGCCGTGCAGGTGCGTCCGCCCTCCCTGCACGGCACCGCAGGCCACGCCCCACCACAGTGAACTAGACCAAAATTAAATTAAATCTTGGGCCTAAAGAACTAAACTTGATTTAAAATAACACATTGTTAACTCAAATAGATTTAAGGATAAACTCAAACTTAGAACTTGAAATAAATAAAACTGATAGGTTTGTAGTGTAAACCTATTCGCTGGAACGTTAAGGACAATTTACTACACAGCAAAGCAATACACGAGTAGGCAAAGTTCTTCATGTTTCTCGTGCACGGGAGAGAACCGGACAAACGCCGTTCCTTCGCTTGACTCCAGTTGCTCTCGTCCGCTCCCCCGTAACACTGCTCTTTTATTGGGGTTACGTGAATATACATAGGTTCATTAACATACAACATCTACATACAAACATAGAGTACCTTGCCTGTGCGTTGTGTAAGTATGTGTGTGTGTGTGTGTGTGTGTGGGGGGGGGGGGGGTCAGAGTGTGACCCCATAAATGACTTCCCTAAACCTGCTGGTCTGGAAGTCCAGCAGTTCATCTAAACAGAAGGCACTTAGCCTAAAACAGATATAGATACGTTTATCCTACCATAAAACAATAAGAGAAGGCACGACCTCTCCCATGCTCCCAGAGTGCTCTCTAATGCACACAAAGTTTGCAGACTATCAAGGATCAAACCTCTACCAATCTACAACTAATTATAAAACTCTTAGCATATATAAGTAGATATTTCTAAGCATAAATTACAATCAACATTACAAAACCTAACAAAAACAATAACCTAGGTTGAAAATAAATATATATATCTAATCATATATATATGTATATATATATATATATATACACACACACACACACACACACAGTGGGGCAAAAAAGTATTTAGTCAGCCACCGATTGTGCAAGTTCCCCCACTTAAAATGATGACAGAGGTCAGTAATTTGCACCAGAGGTACACTTCAGCTGTGAGAGACGGAATGTGAAAAAAAAATCCATGAATTCACATGGTAGGATTTGTAAAGAATTTATTCGTAAATCAGGGTGGAAAATAAGTATTTGGTCAATAACAAAAATACAACTCAATACTTTGTAACATAACCTTTGTTGGCAATAACAGAGGTCAAACGTTTACTATAGGTCTTTACCAGGTTTGCACACACAGTAGCTGGTATTTTGGCCCATTCCTCCATGCAGATCTTCTCAAGAGCAGTGATGTTTTGGGGCTGTCGCCGAGCAACACGGACTTTCAACTCCCGCCACAGATTTTCTATGGGGTTGAGGTCTGGAGACTGGCTAGGCCACTCCAGGACTTTCAAATGCTTCTTACGGAGCCACTCCTTTGTTGCCCGGGCGGTGTGTTTTGGATCATTGTCATGTTGGAAGACCCAGCCTCGTTTCATCTTCAAAGTTCTCACTGATGGAGGGAGGTTTTGGCTCAAAATCTCACGATACTTGGCCCCATTCATTCTGTCCTTAACACGGATCAGTCGTCTTGTCCCCTTGGCAGAAAAACAGCCCCATAGCATGATGTTTCCACCCCCATGCTTCACAGTAGGTATGGTGTTCTTGGGATGCAACTCAGTATTCTTCTTCCTCCAAACACGACGAGTTGAGTTTATACCAAAAAGTTCTACTTTGGTTTCATCTGACCACATGACATTCTCCCAATCCTCTGCTGTATCATCCATGTGCTCTCTGGCAAACTTCAGACGGGCCTGGACATGCACTGGCTTCAGCAGTGGAACACGTCTGGCACTGCGGGATTTGATTCCCTGCCGTTGTAGTGTGTTACTGATGGTGACCTTTGTTACTTTGGTCCCAGCTCTCTGCAGGTCATTCACCAGGTCCCCCCGTGTGGTTCTGGGATCTTTGCTCACCGTTCTCATGATCATTTTGACCCCACGGGATGAGATCTTGCGTGGAGCCCCAGATCGAGGGAGATTATCAGTGGTCTTGTATGTCTTCCATTTTCTGATGATTGCTCCCACAGTTGATTTTTTCACACCAAGCTGCTTGCCTATTGTAGATTCACTCTTCCCAGTCTGGTGCAGGTCTACAATTCTTTTTCTGGTGTCCTTCGAAAGCTCTTTGGTCTTGGCCATGGCGGAGTTTGGAGTCTGACTGGTTGAGGCTGTGGACAGGTGTCTTTTATACAGATGATGAGGTCAAACAGGTGCCATTCATACAGGTAACGAGTGGGGGACAGAAAAGCTTCTTACAGAAGACGTTACAGGTCTGTGAGAGCCAGGGATTTTCCTTGTTTGAGGTGACCAAATACTTATTTTCCACCCTGATTTACGAATAAATTCTTTACAAATCCTACCATGTGAATTCATGGATTTTTTTTTCACATTCTCTCTCAACAACAACAAGTCTCTCACAGTTGAAGTGTACCTCTGGTGCAAATTACTGACCTCTGTCATCATTTTAAGTGGGGGAACTTGCACAATCGGTGGCTGACTAAATACTTTTTTGCCCCACTGTATATCTTGCTTCCATGTTTGTGTCCTGTGTCAAACAAAATGCATTTTTTACTATAATACATGCAGAATCTGTTGTGGTTTTTTAATTTGTTCCAGATTTTTAATTTGTTGCGCTTTGCACTTCCCAGCCATCGTACCTTCCCCTTTTTTTCTGAAACAAAACTCCATTTGCTCCACCTTTTTGTTTCAGAAACACCTAAATAAAAATGAAAAAATCTCTATCAGTCAGGCACAGCGAAATCCTAATGCTTGCAAGTTAACATAGGCAACCACGCTGTGTGTTGTTAACCCCTTCTACATGTACCCTCTTGTGATATGTGCCACTTATGTATGATTTTGTGCTACCCCTCGTAAATGTTGTGTGCATGTGGGGTGTCGCCTTTCCGTTCTGTCTAGCAGTACACTTGTATACCTCTATGCTTGTCTCCCACCCCCTTTGGTGGTGGTCTGGACACTTTCTCAACCTCCACTCCAAGGCAGTCGTTTGTAACCCAAGATTCTTTACCCCAATTTGATTCCCCACACTAAATAACAGCATTCCTCTGTGTCCTCACCTGCTCCTTCAAGGAGACAAGGAAACCACTCTGGTTTCCTTGTCTCTTGACCTGCATTTCTTGTCTTCATTGAGAAATTAGCGTCCTTGAGCTTGCTCCTCAGGATGAGGAACACATGGAAGTAAAGCTGCAAAAAAAAATTCAGCCAAAATTCGACCTGGGTGTTTCTAATGATGTTAACCTATTGTTTTTATTCGACCGGTGCACATGGAGATTGATCCAGGTCTTTTTCCCCACCTGCAAGTGACACACTGAAACAGCTTGATCATTCAGTGTCACTGCTATCATTCTCATCACTCCTGAAGCAACATATCTCCCCTCACTTCTGTTTTTGAACTCTCCTGTCTCAAAACTCTGAAAGTGATATTTTAGTTGTTCTTGACTGAGAAACACAAAACCCTCTTATTATTATTATTGCGTATTTTCATCAACAGCTGTTTTCTGACCTGCAGTATCAACCCTCGAGTTGGAGACAATTCCCCTCTCACACTTCCACACTCTCTTTTTTCTTTTCTTTTTTCTGTTTTCATTATTTATTTATTTTACCCCATTGTTTTACACCCGAACAACCTGTTAACTCACTTCTCCAACCTCCCTTTTCTTTTCTTCCAACTGTCCTCATCTAGTTTGTGATCACATTCTCCATCCATCCTTATATACTTGATCACCTTTAATTCTCAGTTAATTTTATTGATGTATTTATCATTATCTTACCACTAATCCACTGTTTATTTTTTATTCATTTATTTTAGTTCATCTTCTCTTACCTTATTACTATTATTTCTTTGCTATTATTGTTTCACCAACAATCCACTGTAATCTGCTCTGTCTCCCCTTTTGCCCCTCAAAGAAACACACACACCACCATTTTGCCTCTCACCTCCATTTGCTTACACACACACACGTGCACACACACACACACCTACACCTACCCCCTTTGTTCCTACAGGAGCCCACATGCAGACACACACCATTTGTTCCTCAAATTCAGCCACACATTACTCTCTGCTCGACGCACAAGTCCACAATCACATTTTGCAAACCTAACTCACAAACTGCAAACTCACAACATAGTAGAATTTAGGGAGGAATATTTAACCAATCTACTCCCTTGGACTTAAACCGTTTTAGTAGCTTTCCTGAACTCCCTAGGCCTCAGTCCTAGTGCGAGAAACGCCATCTGGGCCTATGAATTCGTCAACTCATACGAGGGGGCAGCCACTTCCAAGGACAATGTAATTTAGAAAGTCCTGCTTTCCAGGACTCCAACCCGTACTTTTAAAGAAACTCTTCCACACATATCTCTTATCTAAATTTACGCACTTCTGCATTCAGGACACTTTTGGGTGAAATTTAGCTTACTTTCCAATATGCAAATTTGATTAAACAGGCTCTGCTTACTTTGTTTTTTGCCAGCAATACCCTCAGTGTCCATTCCGCCTCAGCCAAGGTCCAAATGGAGATCAACTACCAAGATCTGGGTCACGGCACCAAATTGTGGAAGGAGACAACGCCGGTCTCTCTCTTTTTGTCTTGGTAGTGATCACGCAGAGATGTTTCCATGTTTTACACAATCCTTTTATTACACATTTTCTTTACAGTTGCATCTGGGGATTAGCACACTGCATCCTATAGAGATTGAAAATGTGACGTCATTCAGGGGTTAAACCGCAAACGATTCTGGGAACGAGTGTCAAGCGGTACTAGCGCACGCAGGTTTTCACATGAAAACAGTCACACAGACTCACATGTCACACAGCAATAAAAAGAAACACAAAAAATGGCAAGAAGCTTTTGTATTATTAACTGCAATAGCCGGTCGCATGACAGCCACGGGAAGCCGACGGGTAAAGAGATCGGTTGTTATCGGATTACATCGTTGAAGAGAAATTGTTCAAGTCATGTTTCCGAAGTAACAAAGAGCCGACAGATGGCCTGGATTGCAGCCATTCGAAGACCAAATATAACGTCCCAGAACACTCCAGCTCACATGTTAGTCTGCTCCAAGCGTTTCCACAAAGGTCAGTCTTCTGTTGTAGTTAATACGTTATTTTTCATAACCTAATTGGTGATATAGGTTACAAGCAAGTCTGGCGCTGAACAGAAATTGTCGCGCTATGCTCCTTTGTTTATTGTGCATAAATAGTGAACTGTCCTGACACAATATTGCGTTTCGCTTCTGTTATTACCATGGTACATTGACAAAAACATATACTTTCATTCACAGGATAAAACAGGTTTTTTGTTTCACTAATTGCCCAGTACAATTACATCATACAATAATATTGTCACTGCTACGTTTCTGTAATGCGTACCAGAAATTATTTCCACCAATAATTAATTACCGTTGAGCTCAAAGGTCCTATTAATAAACGGTTAACAAATGTGTGTTATGAAGACGATTTGTGAGGTAAACTTACCTTTGTTCGTACGATGGTCTTTCGTTCTACACGGTGCATTTCAAGGTCCTATACCCATCCGTCGGTAAACTGTACCTGGGCTTGTTGTTGTTAAAAACTTCATAAGTGTATGCACTCACTCCAAGAACCGTATAATTATAAATATGAGAGTGGTGAAAGTTGGGGAGCACGCTAACGTCTTCTTTCCACTCAGTGTGCTCGTAAGGGTCTTACCCTTTCACTCCTTTGATTTTTTCCTCGTATCTTTTCTTTGATTTTTCATTAAGTCTGTCTTTGTACGGACCGGCGTTGTTCTCCTTCGTTTTGTACATAACTTTTTTGGGGGGCAAAGAAAAAGAAAGAAGGTATTGGAACCGGAGAATGCGTTTGATGCATTGCTTTGATTGTTTTGCCACTAGTACCCGGCATGCAATGCGCGAAAGTCACGTGGTCTGTCAATCTCTATGCAGTCCTATGCTAAAGGCTGAACTAAAGAATTCCACAGTTACAGTTGTAACCTCTGATTTCCACCCCCTACAGTAAACACCCCCACAATGGAAAAACACTGGTACAGTGGCCAGGGGTGTTGACACCCTGACACCCATCTCCTTTTAGGGTAGTGTCCGTTTGCCCTTTGTCTGCCCCTCACCCTCAGTAACTCTTGCTTCCTACCTTGGGGGTGGGTGTTGAGTGTCCTTCTGCCCTGCACCCCAGTTCTTTGTTCACATTCCAGGCCTATTTTCTATTCTGTATACCCATTAACCGCTATATTGTAATATTACAAGCAATCCCAAACTATATTCTCTTCAACTCTGATGTATATTAAGGAATCTATTCTTTTCTGTGGTGAAAATCAAATAGCTTTAAGACTGATCCATAATTTGGATTTGGGCCTCTTGCATAGTGACCAGCATTACCCTGTTGATACAGTAATTCAACTTCTAGCCACACTGGTGAAACAGAAAGGGAAGGAATCATGTGCTGAACTATGACTAGCTGTCTGTCACTGGTTGGCAAACATGAACCCAAACACCTATTTTGGTTTATGTTTCTGTGGAATTCCTTTAAGGGCCACAGCAGTTCCTGTAAATGAAGTTGGTATTTTCATGTAATGCAAAACAGCAGAATGTGACTTCTTGGAATTAAAACTAAAGCGGTAGTTTGACACACCCACAGCTGAGCCTTGTCAAGTAGGAGGTGACACTGTGTGTGTGCTTCAGTCCTTCATGTTATAACTCATCACTTCTCCTGTCAAAAGCAGGAAAGAACAGGAACATTGCTCCATGAGGAAATATTGCAGGCAGATTTTCATGCAACATCTCAACTTAAATTTAGAAAGTGCACTTTATAACTTTCTTCCTTAAATCTTTATTTATACTTTCTGCTGTTTCGGAAACATCAATGGCAGCAGCACATTTGGCCATGAGTGGTGTCACAACTGCCAAAGGCTCATTCATGATTTTGACTCTGCTGTGTCTGGTCCAGTTTTCAAGTTCAGTGATAAACAACGATCAACTGGTAAAATGATTGTTAACTTTTTTCCTTTAAAAAAAATATTTTAATAAATTTCACTTAAAATATGTACTCTTACACTCAAATTGTGACAGTCTGATTAATCGATACATTTTTATCTTTATTTTTAACATTCATATTTTTGTCCCAATCACATGTTTCAGGCGCATATTTGCTGACATGCTTGCATGTTTTCTCTGGTTTTGCAGGAGAAACTGAAAGCAAACATTCAAAAACTCCAACAAGAAACAATGAGAAAGAAGGTGAGTAATATTAATGTTGAAGACATCTGTAATGGCTAACATAAAAATTATCATCATATCACAGTCATATTTGTAATGTATTCATCACATATTTTTTGTTATATTAAGTAAGATCGCTTTTTGTCCTCCAGGCTCATTGTATTTTAGACAGAGCCTACATTCCAGCTCTTTTTGATGATATTGGACGCTTCATGGATCCTTTTTCCGAAATTCTGAAGTCATGGAATTTTCCTACATTGCTACTTACACCAATGCTGGATTTTATGGATGACATAGAGACTTTCCTGGAAGACAGCAAGAAGTACCTAAATAAATTCTTTGAGACAATAGCTGCAGAAATCAAGGACAGTGAAGATAAACTAAGCAGCGTGATGGCAATATTAACACATCTAGAAAAGCATAAAGAAGAACTGTAAGATACTAGTCAGTGTCTGTCTCAAGTATTAAATGTTCTGTATTTCTAAAACTTCTCTTTCATACTGTGCAGGTTTTGAGTCAAGAAATAACATCAAACGTCATATTTTCTTTTCATTTTCTTTGTTTTAATTGAGTTAAAATACAAACACAAGACACAGAACTGAGATTGTGTCTAAGTAACCATATTAACACTGACAATTGTTAATGATTTAAATGATGAAAGCCTTTTAATGTGAATAAAGACATTAAAACTGTTATTATTTAATGTTTTTGCAAATTGTGACGTTCGTGAGAAAAGACAGAAGCTGTTGCTGATTGTTCTCTAAATGTAAATTCCTTGAGTTTCAAAATGCAGAACACCCATCACCTGATCCTCTGATGTAGGCCGTGTGTGCGCGCGTGTGTACTGTTATTCTACACTATAGACTAGATGTTTTATTATGGTGTTAAAGGGTGAGATTAGTATAGTGCTACACATCTTATTTGACTTGTAAATCATCAGTGATGCCCTGGAAAAAAGAATGAGCAAAATTCATGAACAAATATGTAATAATACATAAAGTTTTATATGATCATAATAGTTATTATAGTTTTGTAGGCTATTTTGTTGTTTTATATGATACATATTACTATATCAGGGGTATTAAACTAAAATTTGAGGAGGTCCAGTTGGAGAAAATCTTCTCAAGCAGAGGTCCGGGACATCATAATGTCTAACTTATGTTATAATTGTGATAGAGAAGCAAGCTTTTTTTTTTTTTTATTAATATCTGAACGTATGAACAATAGACTGTCAAATCAATGAAAATACAAGTTAAAAACATTTCAACAAAATTTATTGTTAACACTGAAACACACAGTAGGCCTACATTAGATATAGGGCTGCTGTTTAAAATTAATTAGAGAAAATAAATAAAATGGCTAAATTGTGCATCTTAAAACAAAGTGCTTAAGTTCAGAAAAAAAAATAGCAGCAGCTTGAGTTTCCCTTTTTCTTTACCTTTTACAGCTCGTCTTAGCAGTCTCAATACATTTTCAACAGATAACATCAAAACATCCCTGAACCTGTTCCTTCACTGTTGGGAAGTGTGCATAGTCTCCTTGCAGGTCTTCTTTGAACACTTCAAGTTTCCTCTGAAAGGAGCAGACAGCTGTCATCAGTTCATAAATTGAACTGTCCTTGCCCTGCAGCTTCAAATTCAGCTCATTCAGGTGTGAAGTGATATCAACCAAAAAGGCCACAATATCCATGTTTTTCCCATCATTTAAAAAGAGAGAAAAGTTTGTTGCTTTCTGACTTTCCAGCTCTTCCAAGAAAGCTGCTACTTCACTTCTGATGGACCAAAATCGCCCCAATGCCCTGCCTTTGCTAAGCCATGTCACATTGTTGTGAAGCAGAAGATCATCAGCGTGTGCATCAATTCTCTAAGAAATTGCCTGAGCATGCAATGCTGACAAGAAGAAGATGCCCTGAGAAAATTTATCATTTTCATCATTGTTTTCATCACCTCAGCATACTCATCTGACAGGGTGGAGCATAAGACAGACTGATGAATAATGCAATGGTAAGAGATTAGTTCAGGATTGTCCTCTTTCATTCTTGCTAAAGCTCCTTTCTCTCTCCGCATCATAGCAGGGGCTCCATCTGTGGTTATTGAAACCACTTTGTTTGGCTCTATTCCTCGCTTTGTTTACATTTCCTTAATGGCCAGGTAAATATCCTCTCCTCTTGTAGTGCTGTGAAGGGAAGTTACACCTAGCAGGTCTTCACAGAACTCTTTCTTATCATTGTTGAAGAACCTTACATAAACTAACAGCTGAGCACTGTCAGACACATCAGTGGACTCATCTACAGCCAAGCCTACACATGGTGTCTTATGAATAGCTTCTTCCAGCTGGGACAGCACATCCTGAGCTAATATTTCACTTCTCTTTGTGGCTGTTGATGCTGACATAGGTATTTGCTTTATTTTGTCACAAAGCTCTTCTTGTTGTTTACCCTCAAGTAATGTTTCTGCTACTGCACTCATGCACTCTTTGACAACACCTGCATCTGCAAAGGGCTTTTTGTGTTGACCTAAAATCCAAGCACCTCTGAGGGAACAATAATGATTAAGTTGTTGGGCGGTAAAAGAGCTGGTTAAGATCCTTGTGGATTGATAATATTGGGCTCTGAGACTGCTAATTTTCTGGGACCTGAGTTCAGACTTGGGTGGTGTGGGATTATGATATTATTTTATGCCATGTTAGACCCCTAATTAAAGATTGTGAATTATTATGTAGTTTCAGTTTGCATTATGCTCCTGAACTAGAAGAAGGTGATAATTATTACATTTGGTAAACTGATTTGCATTACATTAGACTGTTGATTTATTGTGAATGAATGATATTGTTTTATGATGCATTATACTGCTGAGTTATAAGAAATACTGTTCACAGAAAGTCATCGTCTTATTTGTCTGATTAGAAGAGAACAGAGCATACTGCCCCATTTCATCAGGAGCAGATAAACAGGGAGCCAAGGTCGTAGCTTAGGCGCTGTGTGAGAAAGAATGTTTAGGCTCTGATGATTAGGAGGGGGCCACTAGAGGCTATAAGAGTTTGATCAAGGCTCCACCATTTTGAGATCTGATGCTGTCTGTGTATGGTGTCCATCTCCCACGCGTGTGTTCATTAAATCATCGTTTGACTTGACCCGGCCGGACCAGTGTTGTTATTTTGGTTTTCCTCTTGTATCCATTCCCAATATTTGAATCCGTAACAGTTTTGGGGGCTCGTCCTGTGGTATTGGGGTGGAAGTTTTGGAGGTTTGGACGGTCCGAGGTGGTAGAACGGGCAGGCACGAGCCAGTGGTTTGACGTGAGTGGGCAAGCCGGCACATCTAAAGGTGAGGCACAACCTGTTGAATGTAAATCCAAACTGTGCCAAATTGGACTGTATAAATTAAAAGCCTACTCACTGAAATTACTGGTGAGTGTCTGTTTTGATTTTGATGAAAAATCTCATGAGTGTTGAAACTTGAAGTAAGCTTATAAGTAATAATACTGGGTTAGAGTCCCAAGATAAAGGAAAATAATACTGGGTTAGAGTCCCAGGTAGTTTGATAGGGAATTGGTCATTTTGTGAGTTAGAGTCTCCATTGGTTTAAGGATTGCATCTGTGTTGGCCATGTTGCGAGTTAGAGTCTCCATTGTCCATAACGTTTCATCTGCGTCAGTCATACTCTTGTTTTAGAGGGTTGACGGCGGTTTAAAAGTATTATAAATTATTTAAGAACGGTGGTTAGAGTCCACTAGGAAGCGCAGTGCTCAGAGGTAACGCTTGCCAAGGCCGGGGACGCCTAGGCCTTGTCCTCTTTGAGGGATAGTCAGTTGGTCACTGTGGAACTTGGGGCACTCCAGAATAACTAGTGGTTGCACCACTTACCGTGTTGAACGGTATCTGCGCTTTTTTGGACACTCTAAATTGAGTTAGGGATTTTAGAGATGAGGCCAGATACAGTTAGAGGCTGATACTGGTTAATTGAGTACAAAAAAGTTGGACTTTCTTCGGTTGGACCCGTTATCTTAAATTTGTCAAAATTGTGTAGGCGCTAAAACTTTCAGGCCTGAGAGTGATTGTAAATATAAGACGTCTTTGTAATATAATAGAGAGTTGAGTGTGAAACGAGGCTGTGTGTGACGACAGCGCGCTGCAGAGCTGTGAGCTATTTTTAGATAGTGTGTGAACATGAAAATGAGGTGGCTGCTGTTAAGCCCACAGAGGACTTCCTGTTTAGCGTGTTATTGAGTTTTATAATTATGATTTGCAAATAATGATACATGCCTGTAATTAAAACGCTGATTTTGCTGATTATAATATTATAAATAAAGTTTTGAATGACTACGGTGAATGTTTAATGTTTGGCTGGGTTTTGATATAGGAGAGACGGCGTTGCAGCTGCTGGGGGTGAGTGACCGGAAATCTGCATGCCCATAAAAGGCAACTGCCTGACTGTGTGAACTATGCACCAAGAGAGAGAGTAAAATCTAGGCAGATGAATCAAATGGATGTTTTAAGAAAAATAGTAAATGGATGTTTTAGTCTCTTAATACAGGTGGATTTCTCTCAACCTGGAAACCTGAGTACAGCAGCAAAAGGATAGATTAACAAAATTGGGACGACAGACAGCCCAAGCTCTGGCTCAAAATTTTACAGCTTGACCTCTCACTTTGTCCCCACCCAAAAAAGAGGCTTAAAGGACATCTTCTCCTCCAGTTATCGGTTACCATCACTGGAAATTTTCAGGCAAGTTTTTCACTGAATTGTTTTTGGCACCATGTGTCCCTGAATCTCACAAGCAAGCTCTAATTCCTGGCTGAAGACATGGAATGCTGTTATTTAAGGTGGGAAATCAAAATTTGGGAAACAAAATTAAAAACACACACAATTAGAGAAATGCCTTGTTTGAGAAAAAGTTAAAATAACCCACCCACAAACGCACACATACGCAATGAAGAAACAGCTTACACTCATGAACACGTGAAGATTTTCCAGCAAGGTTAAAGCAGCGAAACTTAACATACACATGTTGTTAAATGATAAAGTTTATCCACTACTAACAAATAAACTCTCTGGGTTGCAGGACAACAACTTAACTTCAAAAAGACAGACAATGGTATGATAAACCAGTGATGAAACAACAAATTTAGTGGTTAAAAGAGTCAAATTGTGACATGTTTTCCTCTAATTGATTAATACAAGTGATTACTGAATGAAATAAAATTTCTTTTTTGAATTATTAAACATGATCTTAAGAATTTTAACGTGTACCTGTGTTGTCCTGTCAACTTGGTGGGTTATGAGTTGATTATATAGTGAGAAAAAACAAAAAACAGGGGGGGAGAAGGCTGACATAGGACCTGGCCCGGTGTTTCTCCCCTCTCTGAATAACACAGCCAAAACAACATCATTTTCCTGTTCGTCTGTTTTTTGTTTTGTTTTTGTTTTTTCTCTTTATGCTTGATTACAGGCTGCTTTGTCGGCCCGGAAAGCCGAGGCTGACCTGGACTCCTGCTCTCCCCTCTACCATCTTTGCTCTCCCTTCTACCATCTTTGATGTGACCCTGACCAAATGCTACAGCAGCTGGACCCACAACAACAGCCTGAAAATGTCAACAGTGCTGCAGGAAAACGATCTCATGCAGCGGAGACGGAGAACGTTAAATCCAAGGCCCGTTTCACTACACGGGGGAGATTTCCAGATAGCTTCAGCTGACAGAGCTGTGACGAGACGCCTATTAAGCCCGGATGAAAAGTGAGGCCGAGCAAAAGAATGCTGACCTTAACAACTCTGCATTAAAACTGTGCAGGACAGTGACGGACCAACACGGAGGATCGGGCAGCAAAAAGGGCGTGCCAGAGACACGAGTAGTAATTGAGGTCAGAAGGCACCTCAGATTGGACAAAAGCAGCAGAAGAACATAAGCTGAAGACACAGGTGTCGGGGCTCAGCCAGGAGCTGACCTATGAGAAGAGCCGAACAGCAGAGCTGCAGAAGGCCGTGGAGCAAAGCAAGGAAAACATCAATAAACTTCAATCTGACGTGTACGGAAAAGACTCTGAGGTTTCTGCCCTCAGTGAGAGCTCAAGGCATCAGAGCAGAAACTGAGCATGGCTCAGGAGGAGCTGGTTGCTAATTGAACCTATCAGTCAGGCTTGGAGTCCCAGATACAGGACTTGAAATCAGGCCGGAGCTTGCTGGAGCAGGAGGTTGCCAAACCTGACGAGAAGCTCCAACAGCAGGAGCAAACCCTGAAGGACCTACAGAAGCAAAAAGGGTCAAGTTAAGGAGGAACTGGACAAGGAGAAGATGCAGGACACTGGAGAAAAGGACTGCCTCAATTGGGGCCAGAACCAGTATGGAGAGAACTTTGGGCAGCAGCACCAATGGACCCAAACGGACTGAAAAGGGGGAGGCAGGACCCCAGAGCACGCTTCAGGCCGTGGTTTACCCAGAACACCAGAACAGGAAAGTGATGAACACAAACACACACACAAACACACACATCTACATACACTGACTCAGAATCAAGAGAAACACACATATGAACACATATGCACTCGTTGATTGACTGAGAAATCACACACACACACGCACATAAATCGAAATGCTGATTCAATTCACTGAGAAGTGATCCACACACACACACACACATACACATGTTTGTGCAATGAAGAGTGATACACACACACGCTGATGCAATGAAGAATGCTTTACTAACAAATGCTATGCTGATACGCAAAATGCTGCACACAAATGTCCAAATACAGAATTTGTTACAACAACAAGAAGCCATTGATTGTTTATTGGTTAAATGCATTTCATGTCACCCAGAGGGCATTTGTGTAGATTTAGGGGACAGGGTCTAAAGCAGTTTGGTTATGAAAACAATGTCTGGGAGTGATGTCTGTTTATGGCTTAAGGCCTCGACTGAATTGTTTACTGTGCTTCACACAGCCTGATAAGGAGCAGTGGTACAGAGTGAAAATGATGAATTAACGGTGTGAGCCTTATTTCAGAGCGCCACATTTTTGTGATTGAGATTTAATTGAAGGAGGAACACACTGAAAAAAAAAGAAAAGAAAAGGGGGCCAGCCCTTGGATTTACGTAAGCATCCCACGTGTATTTAACACAATTGCCTCAGGCTTTAAAGATCTGTACAAAATTCAACAGGAAATCATAGCTTCCCTGTATTTTCTACATTGTTGGCATGCTGGTGAGTGCTGTTGCTCCACAGTAAGAAGGTCCTGGGTGCAAGTCCACAGTCTGGCTAGTTTGCAGTGGTTTCTCTCTGGGTATTCTGGTTTCCTGCCACAGTGAAAAGTCATGCAGCTGTTAGAGCTAGGTTAATTGATGATTCTAAATTATCTGTGAATGTAAGTGTAAATGGTTGTTTGTTTCTAGGTGATAGACTGGTGACCTGTTCGGGGTGCACCCTGCCTCGTAACCTATCACTTCAGGGTTATTTCCCAGCCCTCCTGCAATCAGGATAAAGATAGGAGGATGGTAGTTGTTGTAGACCCATTCAATTTTTATGGTAACCAGAATTTAGACTTTGTTGAACCGTATGCAATATGAAGACAACATGTAGTATTTAAGGGACCAAGTAGAATTTGGATAAAAGTTATTGAATAGTGTTGAAATAAAATGACAGAATTGTGAAGGATTAAAATATTCCAGGAGCTCAACTTACTCCATCTGAACATGTCTTAATCGTGTTTTATGAACTCAAAATGCACAGGTTTACTGAATATGAAAAGGTTGTGTTGATTTAACTCAGTTGTTTAAGTTTCTATCAAAGCAAAACATTTGTGTGCAACCAGTGTCCACTATTGAATCAAATAAGTCCAACATGTTTTTTGTCAGTGCAAAAAGAAGTTACGGTACCTGTATGCTTACACAATATTGTCCCGGGACGGAGAAAAACTTTCTGGTGAAGTTTTGGTTGATTTTGGGTTTTGCTTAAAACTAGGTTGATTTTATCAGTGAGGTTTGGATTGTTTTCTTTCTCTAAGAGAGAGAAAGATGGTTTTATGCTTGGACATGTTTCCAACGGGCCCCAGTATTTGTTATTATATGAGTATTTTATTGGTTACGTTTGTTTTTGCTTTTGTTACAGTGCACTGAAATAAGAACATCTGAGAGGAGTGATCCACCGGTGGTGATATTTTGGTATTTTGTGAGTTCCTGATTTAACAAATCAGCTCTTTAATCCAGGCCTGAGAGATTGAACTTTAAAGCGCTATAAAACATTCTTACTAAAAACAGTTGCAAAGTATTTTTCTCCATGATTATAATGGGCTCTGGAGAAATTCACTTATATGGGACATTGATCACATGAGAAGTCCTGAGCCTAAAAGGATTGCAGCGAGTCAATCCAGTCCAAAAAACAAGGAACTGTTTTTCCTTTAAAATGATGACGTCATCTTGCTGGTGATGGAGCCTCGAACAGGTTGCGTGTGAGACTCCATTATTAGCAATATCTGGTATGAATGTGTGTGGATGTATGCATGTGACTGGACTGTGATGGACTGACGACTAAAAGTTTTAACTGACTTGAGACAAAAACGGTACCGACTTTAGGATTAGTAAATGCCCACAAACAATTCACCCAGCCTGTAAAAGAAGGGTGGATGTTTTGTCTTGCTTTGTTTTGTTTTTGCAGGAGTAGAAGGATGACAGAGACTAAAGGGGGAGGCTGTAGTTTCACATGAGTGTGAACTGCAGACTTAACCCTTTGGTTGCTAATTTTGAGCTACTGATGTTTGCATCAAGAAAATTGTGTTTTATTAGCTGTGTTTCGATTAATGTATCACATTATATTGTTGGGAATGTTAAATGCTAAAGTGGAGAGAAGCTTTGATTTCACTCATGACTGAACATGTTATTATTAACCATAGCAGGCCACTGTAAAAAAGTCAATTAACTTTTATAGAGAAAAAAAAAAAAAGAATTCTATTGATGTCTATGAATAACAGGGGAATGATAGACTTGTCACATTCAAAATAGAGATATGTAATGACAAACACTGGTCCATGTCATTTAGGTTCTCCATTGAAATAGTCAATAATTTAGAAAAGTAAGATAGAACCGACAGGGGCATGTGCTGAGATGTGGTGCTGCACAAGAACAAGAGCAAAATAAAGAAAAATTATTGTGTTTAGCTTTGATAAATTCAAATTAAAATGTACCATTACACTCAGAGGATCAATATGAAATTCAATATATGCTAATTTTGTATGAAGTACGTGACTGATAACTGTTCGGTCCTGAGCTTTTGTTTTTACAGCACCCACTTGACCACACCAACAGTTTCTCGCCACCAAAAGGGGGTACTTGCAAAGAATAGGGAGGAATATCATCAGAAGTGGGAAAGGTAAGCCCCGATGGGGGTGATAACATCATTAATTTCACGTATGGTCAAATTCTTAAAACTTGACCCCAAACATGAAAAATTCTTCAAACATTTAGAGACAGAGTGGAGTTCTAGATAAACATAATGTAGCAAACCACATAAGGATGGAGCGTTGGAGTCAATAAGATGGTGAAATAACATGCAGGAAAATGTTGACCATGTTGATTATGTTTATTCCAGTGTGCAGGGATTGGCTAATCTGACCAGGAAATGTTATAAAATAGATTGTCGGAACAGTCAGCGTTAAAGTCACCTTTGACAGTCCAGACTAAGATGGCGTTGGACATCTTCAGGGCGGAAAAGGGTTGGTGTGACCAAGGTGTGGTTTGGCTTGTTGTATGTATATTTCAAGATGATATGGCTCTGGATGGACCAGTTACCAGGGCATGGAAGGAGGACAGACTAATTAAATGAGGAGAAGGAATTGTCTGGGGTTGAAGATCCTCTGGGTGAGTGGTTGACTAAAAGCATGCATAAAATAAAAGCTGTCGTTTGTCATTGATTGGTAATAGATTGATAATTGGCCACATTAACAGTTGTATTGACTTGTAGTGGACGCAGTCTACTTCATGTTTAAGCACTCTAATTAACAGATTGAAAATAGTGACATTAAAGGAAGAATATGCAGCACCACCCTGTCAGATGCCAGTGCCGGTGGGGCTCAGTGATGAATCAGGTGAGCTGGATTCATGGCTGAATCAAAACATAGAGGCCCCTGCTGTGGTCAGTAAGGGATGAAAAGGGTGTGTTTTACTGTTATTTTAGCATCAGCATTATTGTTACATCAGAATCATATAACAAGCATTGCATTGAACATTTATTGAAGCTATTGACATTACATTAATATTTTTATTACAGTGATGGTTATAACCTCATGTTAATCTTCTATTTACAGGAGTCAAAAGTAGTCAACAAGTTCATGTTGAAGTGAAGTTCATAATAATACAGGTTTTGTTTGTAGACAATTGTGAAGACGCAGGCTCTGGGCGGAGCCAGGGATTGAACAGATCTAACATGACAATTAAATTGATTTCATTCCCTAACACAGGATAACAAGACTGGAGCAACGACACTGGATAGGAAAAAGTCTGATACTTTCTAAAATATGAGGTCACTAACCTGTTCCTTTAATTTTCTAGCTTCGTTGAATTGACACATGTTAGAATTAGAAATGGCTAATTTGTTTTTATGTCTTTTATTAGAATGAGTGGTTTTAATCATTTTTATATATATCTTGCAAATGTGCTTATAATGAGTTGGCACTCGGTCTTTTGAAGGTCATAAGCTTCGTTCGGCGATAGTCCGGACTGATAAAGTGTAGGAAATGCCAGTGCAGCGGGTTACATGCAAACACGCTTACACACACATACACTATATTAGGATAAGTCCTTGGGACATTCTGAATATTCTAAACCAATTCTGAACCACCAAAAGATCAGTAGACAGCAACATTAGATTGTTAGAGCTAGGAAGAGAGGTGTTTTGGTTTTCTGTCTCTTACAGAGAAAGGAACAGACACCAGACGAGGTCACAGATATACGAGGATCCTTGGCAGCAGAGACAGACACGGTGACTGCGGAAACATCAACTGGGTTCAAGTGTCATGGCATTTTGGGCTCCAGCTAGTCACCTCAAAAGGATGGATCCCATAAACACAGCAATAACCATGAAGGGGTTGACGGAAATCCAGGAACACCAGACCAATGACGTTCGAGAGGCTCTTGGTCGAAAGGGGAACACGTTCCTGTTCCTTTTTCTGGGGAACACAGCTGTGACCCCAGAATACACAGATCATTGTTTGAAATCGGGGCAGAATAATCCCCTGATCTGTGCAACGACTGAAGGGTTGTCTAACCCCTGAGGTTGAAGGAAACAAGAGCAGAGGATCACCCGACTGGAAGACACTGGTGCCTACAGCAATAAAATAAAGGCTAAAAGCTCCTCGGACAGAGGTTCTAGTCTGAGTACGTTTGGAGAGTATAAGGTAGCACCGAAATAAAGCTGTGGGAGAACTGGGGAGTGATGGGAGTATCATCTGTATCTACTATTGTGGTTGTAATAAAAGTTTTTCTTGCATCTGAACTGCGCAAACACAGAGGTTATCTCACATATGGTTCACCCAACAGGGGGACAAAGGGCCTCAGGAGTAAGGAGAAATGAACCCGGCAACACTGGATTGCAGGGTGTAAGTGAGCTCTTTAAGTCTAAAGAGCTCATCAGGGGGAATTGTCGGATTATAATATTATTTTATGCCATGTTAGACCCCTAATTAAAGATTGTGAATTATTATGTAGTTTTAGTTTGCATTATTCTCCTGAATTAGAAGAAGGTGATAACGATTACATTTGTTAAACTGATTTGCATTATATTAGACTGTTGATTTATTGTGAATGAATGATATTGTTTTATGATGCATTATACTGCTGAGTTATAAGAAATACTGTTCACAGAAAGTCATCGCCTTATTTGTCTGATTAGAAGAGAACAGAGCATACTGCCCCATTTCATCAGGAGCAGATAAACAGGGAGCCAAGGTCGTAGCTTAGGCGCTGTGTGAGAAAGAATGTTTAGGCTTTTATGATTAGGTGGGGGCCACTAGAGGCTATAAGAGTTTGATCAAGGCTCCACCATTTTGAGATCTGATGCTGTCTGCTGTATGGTGTCCATCTCCCACGCATGTGTTCATTAAATCATCGTTTGACTTGACCCGGCCGGACCAGTGTGGTTATTTTGGGTTTTCCTCTTGTATCCATCCCCAATATTTGAATCCGTAACAAACTCTTCATGCTTTACAATGTACATTTTCTTTTTAGAGACAGATTTACTCAGAACTGCGATGGCAGCAGTGACTGTTTCCAGCACCACCAAAGGCCTGTTCCTCATGTTCACCCTGTTGTCTCTGGTTTGTCTTTTAAGTACCCTGATAGACAAGGACCAACTGGTGAACTGTCTTTTGCATTATCTTCACTGTAATTTGCAAGTTAATAGACTCTGTGGGTGACCACAGATAAAGTTTCTGATGAAATGTTGTTGTTGTTTTTTTTTAATTATTTAATATTTATTTCATTTTATTTTATTTCTCATGCAGTTTGTTGTGATGACTTCTGAAAACAGGCTCAGTTTCTACAGTGGTGATTGCAGGGTGTACCCGGGTCAAGTGCCACTATGACCCTCCAGAAAATGACGAGGCCAGGTGATGATCGTTCAGCTCTCTAATGTCGGATTTAGTGGAGCATGGGTGTGTGGGGTTGTGTGTGTGGTTCAGTCTTATGGACGCACAGTCTCAATGAACCCACATAAACTGCCCCCGAGCATAACTTGTGATTCACACTGCCTCCATCAACACCATTTTCCATTCCAACAGAAGAAAAACGGCCACGCCCTATAGTGGCGAGGCAAAAAATAAAAACCTGCATCACAGTCCTGCCCTCAGAACACAGTTGTTGTATTATGCACTATATTAACTTCAACCATATGTATCTCCCAAACTGTAACCATGTCAACGTTGACTTTGGAATTTCAGGAAAAAATCAAAGGAAACTATCAGAAATCACACCAGCAGCTAGAAAAACTATGTTTCTCACATACTTGACAAACATTGTCTAAGAATACTGGTGCATTAGGAGCTGTAATAAGTGACTCGAGTACATGTATGACAAAATATAATGTGGCAAGAGTAAACTGAGTTTGTGGAATGTTATGAAATTGATTAAATGTTCTCCCATCAGATTGTGTTCAAACAACAACTGACTGTGTTCAGACAACGAGTGACTGAGCTCAAACAACAAACGGACTTCATTACAGAGATGTTGAAGACAACTGAGGCTTACATTGATAGGGAGGAAGAGCAGTTGGGAGGAAAAATAGAAGAAAACTTAAAGAACCTACAAAAACAGAAGGAATTTATTGAATTCCTTGAGGAACAGCAAGCTGAATTGTAACTTCTATCTCAGTGATTTCCTTTTTCTCTAATGTTGCATCTGTTTAGTTCCCTTATCATATAGTACTTATTTAAGTTTGGTTTAACTTTTTTGAAGTATCCCTCTTCTTTACAACTTTACATAAACTAGGATTTTACTGTTAGCTATCATCGTCCAGAGGATTTTATGTGTTAAAGATAATGTTTAAGGAATACATTTACAGAATTTAGATTTTTTTTTTCAACCATTACTTAATTTCTGCAGTGGAAACAATGTTTGTATGACCTGACAGATAATAAAAACATTGACCTGCTACTGTTACTGTTTGTTGTCAGAATATCTATCTCAAAATATACAACTTTTTTTTGCCATATCCCCAACAGTCAGCCACAAAAGTGGATTAACTAAAATATACCTGACCCATTTACAAATGATGTAAAGATAAACAAAATTGTTCAGTTTTAAAATATATTTAAAGATTGCATTTATAATTTAGTGCACTCTGTAGTGCCTCACTCTTTTTCTCCTCATGTTGTCATTAAGGCATTTGCATCTGTCTCACAGCAACACTTTGCATGTTCCTGTAAAGCCAAACAGGCAAATAAAGTTATTTGTAGAACAAATATGAAAGCCTGAGCTTCAAAGTCAAGCTAAGATGAAAGTCGTACTGCATCTACACACATACAAACACAGTGCAACACACCTGCAAACAACCCACCCCAAAAACACACACAGAGAAGAGCTGAGCACTATTTTAGCACAGAGACTGGAAGACGTTGTTCCCAGTTTAAGGAAATGCACTGCACTGGTTTACATCATATCTATCTGATAAATTTCAGTTTGTAAATGTAAGTTGGGAGTCTGCTTCATGTACAAAAGTTAGTCATTGAGTTTCAAAGAATTCTGTGCTGGGAACAATTCTGTTCACATTAAACGTGTTTCCCTTAGGCAGTACTGTAAGAAAACACTGCATACATTTTCATCGCTATACAGAAGATAACCAGCTATATATATATCAAGGTAAGCATATGACACAAATCATTTAGTTTCAATATTGGCAGGATCAGGGAAATATCTGTGAAACAAAAGTGAAAGCCTGAGTTACAACAACAAGCTCAGGTAAGTGTGACTGTTTCTGCACACCAGGAAACCAGGAAACACAAACAGACAGAAGCATTAAGCTGAGCAAAAGGGGAGGTGGAAAAATAAGTATGTGTGTAAGCTGCACAGCAGCTGGAGTTTGTACATTTTCCATTCAACTCTTCATGCTTTGCAATGCACATTTTCTTTTTAGAGACAGATATACTCCAAACAGCCACTAGTTATCTTTGGTTGCAGTTAACTTGGGCATTAGCGGTGAGTCTCTCATGACAAAATGAAAAACAACTAAGTGGGATACATACATTTCACAATTCTTGCATATATCTCTATTAATGAATCTGACTTGAGGTCTGCCATTTTCAAATTCAGTTATGTCTCTCATTAACATCAACACTCTGACTTCGTAGAAGCCATCCAAATGTCTTATGATAACAAGAAAAAAAGACGTTTCACTACACGGCCTCATATATTTCTTCCGCGACTTCTTCTCAATTCTTTTTCTGTTGGTTTGAAACAAATAAACCATAAAAAGGATGATTTAGTCATTTTATTTGCATCATGCAGCTCCAGTCCTGTGTCAGTAAGATTGTACTGTACAGCATAATATGTGAGAAATTCTGGTCTAATTATGGCCCAATTATGGTCAAATGAATTAGAGACCAACAATGTCTTCTATGTGAGAATGTCTCGTGCTGACAGACCCGCAAGCTTGACAAAACAGTTTTTCAGACTACTTGTAGCTGTCCTCGTATGTCAGGTAATACATTTATATTTATGTCACACCTCTGTCTGCTTTCCCATTTTTTTAATCCTTACTTACATTTTGATTAGATAATTTCAGTTTGTAAATTATCAGATTACATAAGTGGAATACCATTCATCCATCCTCTTCCGCTTATCCAGTTCAGGGTTGCACCAGGGTTTGAGCCCTAACAACAGCTAGAATAAAAGGCTTCTTTCCAACCTGAGCTGTTTCAGATGCTTTTTACAATTCTGAGCTCTGACCTCAGTGTAAGGGGGCTGTGTCCTCACTGTGGCTGCTTCTTGAAAGCACTTTTGCTTCTTGTGTTCCCCCAGTGTTGACCTTTAATATCATTCACTGTACCTTACAACAAACACTTGTCTTCCTTTAACCCTTTCACGCATGAATTATGACAACCTCGATCATGATTTAAGTATTTTTATTCATCTTTAGGCATGAAAAAAGATTTTAGGTGGACAACACTGGCTGACCAGTGGGTGGCAGGGTATGGAGTGACACATCAGTGTCCAATGTAGTGGTTTATGTGCAAGTATACCATCAACATTGACACAAATACAAGAAAACAGCCTTTTTGCACATACAGTGACGTTTTATACCTTCTCCAGAATACTGTATATACTGTATATACTATGGCCAAACATTTGCATCATGACACTAGTCCAGAATCCTTATTTTTTTTATTCCTAGTTCTCAAAGGAGCTTGCAAAGAAAAGCGTCTGGACTTCTTTAAGTTACTTGAAGACGTTTCACCTCTCATCCGAGAAGCTTCTTCAGTTCTAAGGTCAAATGGTGGAGAGTCCCAGATATAAGCCTGGTGGGAGTGTCCCCTCACAGAGGGACAAAGGACCCCCTGATGATCCTCTAATCGCCTGAGCCAAGGTGTGGAACTGGGTGTGGGTCCCAATCAGCCAGAGTTTCGGGTGAGTTCATTGTGAAACCTGGCCCCACCTTATCATGCGAATTCCTGAGGTCAGATGGCCCAGGATGTGAGTGGGCCTTAAGGCGTCTGGGAAGGGATCTCAAAACTGGATTATAGATGGCAGAGAGTTGGTGTCGTAAACCACCGCCTCTGTTCAAAGATGGTCGCTCACAGTGGACATAGATGGCTTCTTTCACTCCTCTTTCAAACCATCTGTCCTCTCTGTCCAAAATGTGAACATTGGCATCCTCGAAAGAGTGTCCTTTATCCTTAAGATGCAGATGGACAGCTGAATCTTGTCCTGTGGAGGTGGCTCTTCTGTGTTGTGCCATGCGCTTGTGAAGTGGCTGTTTGGTCTCTCCAATGTAGAGGTCTGGGCATTCCTCGCTGCACTGTACAGCATACACCACATTGTTAAGTCTGTGTTTTGGCGTTTTGTCTTTCGGGTGAACCAGTTTTTGTCTGAGTGTGTTGCTGGGTCTGAAGTACACCGGGATGTCATGCTTGGAGAAAACCCTCCTGAGTTTCTCTGATACACCGGCTACATAGGGGATGACAATGTTGTTGCGTCTGTCCTTCTTATCCTCCCTCGCTGGTGTCTGATCTTCTTTTCTGTGCCTCTTTGCTGACTTTAAGAACGCCCATTTAGGATAGCCGCACGTTTTGAGTGCTTCCTTTACATGTGTGTGTTCCTTCTTTTTCCCTTCAGGCTTAGAGGGAACATGTTCTGCCCGGTGGTGTAGGGTCCTAATTACTCCAAGTTTGTGTTCCAGAGGGTGATGGGAGTCAAACAGGAGGTACTGGTCCGTGTGTGTGGGCTTCCGGTAAACTTCGATGTTGAGGTTGCCATTCTCTTCAATGTGCACAGCGCAGTCCAGGAAAGGCAAACAGTCATCCTTCGTGTCTTCCCTGGTGAACTTGATGTTTTTATCCACAGCGTTGATGTGCGCAGTGAAGGATTCCACTTCTTGTGTCTTGATTTTGACCCAGGTGTCGTCTACATATCTGTACCAGTGGCTGGGTACTCTTCCTTTGAAAGAGCCAAGAGCCTTCCTTTCCACTTCCTCCATGTAAAGGTTGGCTACAATAGGTGACACGGGGGAGCCCATGGCACAGCCATGTTTTTGTCTGTAATAGCCTTCGTTGTATTTGAAATATGTGGTGGTGAGGCAGAGGTCTAACAGTGTGCAAATCTGATCGGGTGTGAAGTTGGTCCTGTCTTCCAAGGAGTTGTCTTCTTGTAGTCGTTTTCTGACAGTCTCCACTGCCTCCGTGGTGGGTATGCACGTGAAGAGAGAGACTACATCAAAGGACACCATGGTTTCATCTGAATCCAGGGTAAGTTTCTGGACCTTGTCAGTGAAGTCGGTGGAGTTCTTGATGTGGTGTGGGGTGTTCCCCACGAGAGGAGCAAGGATGGTAGCAAGGTGTTTTGCAATGTTATAAGTGGCTGAGTTTATGCTACTGACTATGGGTCTGAGTGGGACAGCTTCCTTGTGGATTTTTGGAAGTCCGTAAATGCAGGGTATGGCATCCCCTGGGTAAAGGCGGTGATAAGTAAGGCGGTCAATGATTTTGTCCTTTTCCAAGTCTTGAAGGCAAGCTATAACTTTCTTTTTGTAGCTGCTTGTGGGGTCTCGCTTTAAGGCTTCGTAGGTATTGTTGTCACTGAGGAGAGTAGTGATCTTTGTATGGTAATCTGTAGTGTTTAGGACCACCGTGCATCTTCCCTTATCCGCTGGTAAACGGTGGTCCTAAACACTACAGATTACCATACAAAGATCACTACTCTCCTCAGTGACAACAATACCTACGAAGCCTTAAAGCGAGACCCCACAAGCAGCTACAAAAAGAAAGTTATAGCTTGCCTTCAAGACTTGGAAAAGGACAAAATCATTGACCGCCTTACTTATCACCGCCTTTACCCAGGGGATGCCATACCCTGCATTTACGGACTTCCAAAAATCCACAAGGAAGCTGTCCCACTCAGACCCATAGTCAGTAGCATAAACTCAGCCACTTATAACATTGCAAAACACCTTGCTACCATCCTTGCTCCTCTCGTGGGGAACACCCCACACCACATCAAGAACTCCACCGACTTCACTGACAAGGTCCAGAAACTTACCCTGGATTCAGATGAAACCATGGTGTCCTTTGATGTAGTCTCTCTCTTCACGTGCATACCCACCACGGAGGCAGTGGAGACTGTCAGAAAACGACTACAAGAAGACAACTCCTTGGAAGACAGGACCAACTTCACACCCGATCAGATTTGCACACTGTTAGACCTCTGCCTCACCACCACATATTTCAAATACAACGAAGGCTATTACAGACAAAAACATGGCTGTGCCATGGGCTCCCCCGTGTCACCTATTGTAGCCAACCTTTACATGGAGGAAGTGGAAAGGAAGGCTCTTGGCTCTTTCAAAGGAAGAGTACCCAGCCACTGGTACAGATATGTAGACGACACCTGGGTCAAAATCAAGACACAAGAAGTGGAATCCTTCACTGCGCACATCAACGCTGTGGATAAAAACATCAAGTTCACCAGGGAAGACACAAAGGATGACTGTTTGCCTTTCCTGGACTGCGCTGTGCACATTGAAGAGAATGGCAACCTCAACATCGAAGTTTACCGGAAGCCCACACACACGGACCAGTACCTCCTGTTTGACTCCCATCACCCTCTGGAACACAAACTTGGAGTAATTAGGACCCTACACCACCGGGCAGAACATGTTCCCTCTAAGCCTGAAGGGAAAAAGAAGGAACACACACATGTAAAGGAAGCACTCAAAACGTGCGGCTATCCTAAATGGGCGTTCTTAAAGTCAGCAAAGAGGCACAGAAAAGAAGATCAGACACCAGCGAGGGAGGATAAGAAGGACAGACGCAACAACATTGTCATCCCCTATGTAGCCGGTGTATCAGAGAAACTCAGGAGGGTTTTCTCCAAGCATGACATCCCGGTGTACTTCAGACCCAGCAACACACTCAGACAAAAACTGGTTCACCCGAAAGACAAAACGCCAAAACACAGACTTAACAATGTGGTGTATGCTGTACAGTGCAGCGAGGAATGCCCAGACCTCTACATTGGAGAGACCAAACAGCCACTTCACAAGCGCATGGCACAACACAGAAGAGCCACCTCCACAGGACAAGACTCAGCTGTCCATCTGCATCTTAAGGATAAAGGACACTCTTTCGAGGATGCCAATGTTCACATTTTGGACAGAGAGGACAGATGGTTTGAAAGAGGAGTGAAAGAAGCCATCTATGTCCACTGTGAGCGACCATCTTTGAACAGAGGCGGTGGTTTACGACACCAACTCTCTGCCATCTATAATCCAGTTTTGAGATCCCTTCCCAGACGCCTTAAGGCCCACTCACACCCTGGGCCATCTGACCTCAGGAATTCGCATGATAAGGTGGGACCAGGTTTCACAATGAACTCACCCGAAACTCTGGCTGATTGGGACCCACACCCAGTTCCACACCTTGGCTCAGGCGATTAGAGGATCATCAGGGGGTCCTTTTGTCCCTCTGTGGGGGGACACTCCCACCAGGCTTATATCTGGGACTCTCCACCATTTGACCTTAGAACTGAAGAAGCCTCTCGGATGAGAGGTGAAACGTCTTCAAGTAACTTAAAGAAGTCCAGACGCTTTTCTTTGCAAGCTCCTTTGACTACGATGACCTGGATGACTGAGAACCTTCACAGACATATTCCTAGTTCTATAATGATAACTTAATAAGAATAAAAAATAAAGTAATAAATATAAAGTAACGTATTTATGGTGATTCCATTTGTTTCACTATCCATTCTGTGCAAGGCAGAAGGCTTATTAAATGTTTAAACTGTAGAGATACAATAATTTTACTGATGAAAATCAGCATTTTGTCATGTTTGAAATATAAATCTAATATAATCTGTCTTAATGTATTTTCTTTAAAATACAGTGTGTGTGTTTTTACAATGGACAGAGCTACAGACCCATGACACCCTTACCCAGTTAGCTCCCACCTAATGACCAGCACTACTTTTGCAGTTAATAAAAGGACAGGTAATGTTTGGTCGCAGGGAGAGGTTAATTGGAAACTCTAAATTGCCCGTGTGAAAGTGAGTGCGAACAGTTGTCTGTGTATATGTGTTAGACCGGCGACAGACTGGCGACCTGTTCAGGGTGTACCCTGCCTCTCGCCCTAAGACAGCTGGGATAGGCTCAAGTGCCCCCTGCAACCCTGAAAAGGGATAAGTGGAAGCCAATGATGGATGGATGGATGTTTTGTCGCGCTGTTGCACACACAGCATATTTATTTGTTTCAACTGGTCAGTTCCCACAAGACAAGACATGTTACTGGCTTTTGTTGCATCACCTACTTCTCCCAGTTAATTAGTGTGTTTCCCCTACTCCTCCGCACCAGCCACGTGGCAAAAAATGTGAGTGCTTTTTGCGAGCTTGTACCCAGCGTGCTCTGCCATCAAGGGCGAGCATTGGTTAATGGTCATCATGTGACTGATGCAACCCAGATCCTTGTATTTAGCAAAATTGTGATTAATAGTTAAACATTATTGTTGAGGGGCACAGGCAGGACTCCACACGCACACATCAAAGGGAACTTGGGGCACCCATCAGTAAGGGGCTGGTGCTCAAACCCCTTTCATGCCCCCCACCACTGCACCTTGTAACAGTATCCCTCATTCTTGATTTTTAGTATAAAAGCACTTCTTATAATCACTACTCCTGAAATTTTGGAGATCTTTACTCTTTGTACAGTAAATTTACAGGATGATAAAAATAACATTAGGGTGATCCTGCCGCAATCTATTCCCCCTGTTCAAATCATGGACAAACAGTATCCCACATTGTTGAGTTTTAGTTCAAAACCACTACTTATAACTTATTACTTTTGGAGTTTGGAGGTTTTAGCTCTTATACAGTAAAGGTACCGGAGGATACACATAATTGTCAGGCAAAATGTCCTTGGTTTATTGAAATAATCCTCTCCAATAACACGTGAGATCTAAAAAATGTATAGTTTTCTGTTGTAACCCACAAACTGAACAGTAATGTAATGGCACTCATCTTTTACTGTTTCACTAAAGTAGACATGACTACTTCCATGTCTAGTTTGTTGTAATAGAGTAAACTGGATCTGCTCTCCCAGCCCAGAGTAGATTCTGGAGTCTTCCCATGCTCTTGTTAGTGATCCTCAATCTGAATGAGTCATAACAACCTTCAGAACAAACTAGCAGCAGTAGAAGGCCACTACAGGCCCATATCTATTGACTGATTTCCGCTAATAACACCCATTACCCACTGTTGGGTTGGACAGAGGTAAAATAGCACAAAAGTGAGTAAATAAATAGATAAAAATAAAATGAAGAAATATGTAGTTATCTAAATACTTTGGGCATATAAACAAATATCTAAAGAATAATAGAATAAAGAATAAAAGGTGAATCAAATGGACCATTACGGCAAAGCTGGGATGGTCAATTTGGGAAAGAAAATCCGTTGGGCATCTTTCTTCGCCTTTAGACAATAATTCTGATGGCAAAAGAGCCAAACGGGACAGGTTAAAAAAAAAACAAAAAACAAATATCTAAAAATGGATTAATGATTCCATCATTTATGCTTGACCTGAAGGACTTATGATCAAAACATAGGAAGCAAAAAACCCTGTCATCATCTTTGTTATAAGTAAATAGGGGATTATGATACAGTTTCTACATATATCATCTCTGATTTTTTTCATTTTTACTTTAGGGTTTGACAAAGGAAGCACAAGAAACATTCTTTACATAGCACATTTATTTAGAATGCATAGAAACGTATAATGTCTAAATAAAACAATCACTGGCCAAGATCAGTAAAACAAAAGAACTCCCCAGTTTACTACAACTTTGTGCCAAATTAATATAAAGAAGTCACATTTGTATAACTTGAAGGAAATGTATGTATTTCTTTTTTTATGATTTAGAAACAACAAAAAATGGTTTCATAAAAACTAAATATGCGCAAACTAGAACAGACATAGAGACAGAAATGTAAGCCGTTGAATTTGTTGTTTCTTCTACAGTTTTGTGAAGCTGCCCATCACACCCAGTTTCTTTCCTGTTCTCTATTCTTGTAGCAAAGTCATCTTCTTGTCCATGTAAGTTCGGAAGTTCTTCATTAAGTGCAAACCAATCTTAATTACTTCCTTCACTGGTGGATAATCAGCTAACATATTCAGTTCTGACTGATGAATGTATTTCTCAAACAATTCATGCAATACTGTTGCTGCCATTTTGTACTTGTCTCCTGCCTGAATGAGAAAAATAAACATTTTAGCACAAATGATATAACATTTAATTCCATTTCAATGTTGTCCATTTGCAGTGTATCAGATGCCTGAAGGTATGCTGATGTTACTGTAGGCTTTGAGTTATTAATTTTATGAATTAAAGACTTTCTCAGTTAACATGTGAGTAACTGACAGACCCACCTTCAGTGTTTCCTCTTGTTTTACAGCGCTGTGTAGGGTTTCCTGGAATGGTTCCTGAATATTTTCCAGAAAAAAGCAGAGCACGGTGAGTGTGACAGCTGCTGAAAAACACAATGAAAACCACAGCAAAAGAAGAGCATTCTTACAATAAGAGATTATTTATGTAAAACTATTGAACAAAGGTTATTAAATATTAATTTACCAGTTGGTCCTTGTGGGTCAGTGAACTTGAAAGATCAAATAGTTTTGTGATTGTTTCCTTTCTATATTTGTCTTCTGCCTAACAGAAAAAAAATAAGAACATTTAAATTTACCATATTATTCTACATTGTATGTAATGCATTTGCTATACTTGCAAGACTTGCCATATATCACTGTAGATAGTGTAAAGTAAAATGGATTTATTAAGGTCTTTTTTAACCCTTCTTTTCTGCCTACACACAGCAGATTTTAAAACTTGGAGACTGACTGACCCACCTTCCATCTGTCTGCTTCTTTTATGGCTATCTTCATCTGCTCAAGCATCATCTGTGTGACCTATTGCAAATAAAGAAAAAAATTCAGCAGCTAATTGTGATGACTTATATTGTACATATACACATAAGTATGTAATTGTTGAATCATAGAAGGGAATTCAGCAAAAGTCAATTCATCACCTGGCCTTGGGTATAGAGGGAACTTGCGACTGAAACAAGGCACAGCAGAGAGAAGATGAGTAATAAGCCTTTGTTGGCTATAGCTGGTCCCCTGGTTCTGGAAAAGGCTGCTGCCATCGCTCTTAGAAGTGGAACAAGCTCCCAGCTTAAGAAAGTTGAGATATCATAGACATTTAGAGTTAATAAGTAACCGAATATATATATATATATATATATATATATATATATATATATATATATATATATATATATATATATATATATATATATATATATATATATATATTCATAAACTTATTCTGTAAATATAAATCAATATAAATCATATTATTGTGCATGATTACTCCTCTTACCTGCTGTGCGAATGTAAGAAGAGCTGCTGTACCGTACAGGTGGAGAATGAAACAGATGCTTTATATACAGTGTCTCTTAACTCATTTGCATCTCGTGAATGTGAGCAGCCCTTTCACTTTTGTTTTCAACAAAGTAGTGTTTGTCTAGTCCTGTTTATAGGAATAGAAACCCATCAGTTATTGCTGTGAAATAACATATTATAATAACAATTTTTTCTTTTTCTTTTTTTCCTTCTCTGTTCTCTTCTCTCTTTCTCTGCCTCAATCTTTCCATCCCCTACCTTCTCTGCCTTGATCTCTGGCTCAGATCAGTTCAGCAGGATGCCTGCAGCACGCCACTGGTGATACTGTAAATGTGGAGGAGGAGAGCCCTTGTCTCTGCACATTCTGAACAATTTTTTCTACTTCATGCTCCAGTGAGCTTTTAGGTTGACATCGCGACATGGGCGGTTGCCCATTGCGGCATCGTGGTGGGGGCGGCATCATGGCATCGGCAAAAAAAAGTTGCTGCCACCCATGCTGCCCTGACATCATGCCAGCGCATTTTGGGGATTGCATGGGCAGTGATCGGTTTTCTATTGCCCATTTGCGGGGAGTAAAGGCGCCCTCCATTTGCGAGGTGCACCTGCTGCTTGCCACAAAGGGGGGGGGGGGGGGGGGAATTCTCTGGCTCGCTGGAGCGGCATCTCCAGCTCGCAAAATAAAGCTGATGAACAAATATGATGATGATATCTGGTCCAGACAGGTTAATATTGTGGTTTGATGCACACTGAAGACCTTTATCAAATTACATCACCACTTGAAACTAAAACATCTTTGTATGCAGGAATTTATTGGTTCATGGATGGTACATTACCAATACAGACACTTGTATAACTAATACACATAAGAAGAATTTCCCAGTCATAGCATAATATGTAATATATATATATATATATATATATATATGAAGCAGATCTAACAAGTTTTGTTAGATCTGCTTCACCATCACCATCATAAAATTTAAAAAAAAAAAAGTACACAAGCAAAAAGAGCAATTAGTATGATATTATTTATTCAAACTGGAAAAAGTATTTAGGGCTAGCCCCCATTACCATGCTGAAGATCCATAACAACTAACAAAAGATATGAAGTGAGTTCTATAAACTTGAATGATCAACACAACAATTTTCAATGGTGCAAGAGTAGAGGCAGATGCATGCCTATACAGTGGCCTCCATGTCTGGGGCAAAGACATCACTAGAATCCAATACAAAGACAAAAATGCGAAATCTATTTGCAAAACATGGGAATGATATTTGTCTTTTACTGTCAACATGTCATGCCAGTATTGCTGACAGCACCTCTGTGTTTAAAAAACAACGTAAGTTGGCAAAACATAATGTTGCAGAGTTTCAGCAAAGAAAACAAATCACAGTTCAGGAAAGGTAAAAGCAAAACAAATACATGTCCCATCCAGCTCTTTAATCAAAATAGTAACAACAACAAAAAACAATGATGCTAAAGTCTAAAGCATAGCTAAAGGTTCTGCTTAAAATGTATTTATTTTAAAGAAGTTAGACAGAAACGTTTAAAGTTCATTCCGTTGAGTTTTAGGTTGTCCTTCATTTCTTTCAAATTCTTTTTCCTTTCTTTCTAACAGCATCTTGGATTTCTCAATGAAATGAATCAAGTTATTTGTGAGATCCATCAGTGGTGGAAAATCCTCTGAAAATGATGATGTCTTTATTAGTTCCTGGATAGACTGAAGAAACTGTAGTTTTTCATCAGCTAAGGTGGCCTTGATTTTCTGAAATTTGAAAAAACAGGATGCATCAATTGCCTAAGAACTACATATTAACAACTGTAAGTGAAGGAAAAAATGTATAGTAACTTATAGTGACTTTAATTTTAAATTCAAATATTCCTCAGTTGTCTGTGAATTTGCCTCATAAACCAGGGACAGCAGCAAGAAGATGATTACAACTTTGGTGTTTCTGACACCAGTCAGTCCTCTGCTTTTGGAGACACCTGCTGCTGCCATCACTGTTGAAATAAAAACAGCTGGAGAGAAAATGACAGAAAATAAATGAAGAATTAAATCTATGTTTCCTGTTTTATGTTATTAATATATTGTATAAAACGTATTAACTATAAACCATCTTATGATGCAGTTTTGCTGATCTTACCTGCCTGCTGAAAGGAGAAAGAGCGGCTGCACGGTACAGGTGTAGACTGAAAACACAAGGGACTCAAGCACTACAAATACTTTAAGTGAGCTGCGCTTTCTCTTTCATTTCACAGATGTAATATGATCCACTTTATGGAAATTAAGGCCCATCAGACTGTTAAACAGTTGAAGAATATTCCATATATTAACAGCAGCCACGACAGAAGCATGTGGCAGAAAAGGGATGAGTTTAGGCATGTTACTGACTGTTATTTCAAGAAAAAATACTGTTTGTGTACATGAACAGGAAAATCTAGATGGTTTTCCTGGGATTATTTTACAAACTGCCCTGAGACTGGGGTTGTTTAACACCTGGACTGCTTATAAAGACAAAGAAATGTTTTTTTACACATTGAAAAAGAATATACAAATGAACAGAAAGCAAATGTAATCCAATGTTAGAGCCAGCATCACTGTTGTTAAAAATTAGACCACTTCATATTCCAGTTTTCCAATAATTCCAGTTTTCAGTTTTTCATTTAATATTCAAATAATCTTTATCATATGATCAATAGTATATCTTAACACTAAAATGGACACTACATATATTGCAACATTAGCATGAAGTAATATATTTATAACCTGGTAACTATTTATGGAGATACTAGTGTTCATAATGTGATGCAAACACTGAAAACAAAAGTATAAGAAGTACAAGTTTTTACATCTATTTGTTTCTGTGTTTCTCACATGTTATCATTTGATAATGATTGTATATGTTGTAGGTTTGCACACTGCCAATTTCAGCATCAGCCACAGCTGTCGTCTTTTCTTGTGAATTTCACAGTTTGTAAAAATATGCATTTATTACAACTTTAATGTCTTTATTCACAGACAATGATTCTTCAGATATCCTTTAAAATAGTTCATTTTGACTAATTGTACTTGACAAAGAAATGTACATCTTTGGTGGTTGATGTTTTCATAAAAATCATAGATTTAGTTTAGAATATTCCTGTGCTTTTAGTCCGGTAGCATTAAAGAGAACTTGACCAGATAGTTCATTATCCTCATCACCTCATTGAGGTATAACTAGAAAACATAGCCTGGCCCTTTTATTTCAGAATGGCAATGAAAGAAAGGATATATAAAATATAGAGTATATTAACAAGTTAGTCAAAAGCAGCTAAACAGCTGATTGATATTCTCTACTTTGTGGGTTATAGAATTTAAATTTGGTGAGTCAGTAAACAATGGACACCAATCAGCCACAGTTGCCGTACTTCCTTCTGGGAAAAAAGGCAAAACAAAAACCAAAGGATAACAGTTTTATTAACAATTTTTATTCACATTAAAGTATTTTATATAAATCGATAATAACTATCAACTACTTCACACACAAAATCCCCATGATCAGTGGTTTGTACTTGTTTGCATTACAACTTTTTTATAATGAAGATAATGAGAGGGAAAAAAACTTGACAAGTTATTTTTTCAGGTCAAACCCAAGTTTACAGTTAGCTTTATTCAGCAATTTAAAATGTCAAGGCCACTCTCAAGGCAAAAACTGAAACTGAAACTGCACGGTATAAAAGAGAAGTTTTACAAACACAATACACACAATATAAGAGACAGGTGCAGACTAATGTGTTACAGTTCATCTTTATGTTTCTCTAGGTGTGTTAGCCGCTCCATCACAACATTTAGTTTCTCTTCATAGTCCTTGATTTCTCCAGCTGTCGTCTCAAGGTATTTGTCTATGTACTTCTTGGTGGCTTTCAGAAATGTTTTCAGGTCATTCATTAAATCCAGCAGTGGTGGAAAATCTCCCATTGATGTATTTAGAGTTTCAGACAAAATGTCCATTAAGTGCATAAAATCATCATAGAATAGTGGAATATAGAATCTGTCTAACTTGAGATTATCCTGGAGGAGAAAATGAAATGAGACAAATGTGTAAAAAATACTTTTATATTCTTTGGGGGGGCTTTGGTTGTTTAATAGATTTATAAATATTTATATTAGCAGTGATAGATATTTCACATTACTCATTCATGCGCAACATGGACAGAGACAGACTCACCTTCCTTGTCACTGCTGCTTGTTGTAACTTCTGAATGTTTTCTTTCAGTTCTTCCTGCAAATCCAGATAGAGAATGTCCACAAGCAGCCATGTGAAACATGTGAAGGCAAACAGTGTAACTGAGAAAAATAAAACTACAACTGGCAGATCAAAAAATATAGATATAAATATATCACAATCATTTTACCAGTTGGTCCTTCTTTATCAGTGAACTTGAAAGATTGACCAGAACCAACAGGGTGAAAATGATGAATAAACCCCTGGTAGTTGTGAAACCACTCACTCCTTTGCTTCTGGATAAGTTCACAGCTGCCATCACTCTTCTGGAAGAAAAAAAAAAAAAACACAGCATAAAGTACATTTATAAATTTCCTTCTTAAATCTTTAAAGTGAAATGTTTTAATTTGACTGGAAATGTTGTGTAAAAATCTACCTGCAATACCCTCTTATAGTGCAGTGTTGCTGGGGTTTTTCAACCTGCTACAGGAGAACTGATGAATGATAATACGAATGGCACACACCACAAAATGCTTTATTTGCTTCTAGTGTCCCCTCCCCCCTTCCCCATGACACAGCTTACCTGTGCGTGACTTGGCTTGTCTGTGGGTGTGTCTGTGTGCCTATGTTTTCTAGAAGTGGTAATATTCACTTTTGTTTTACAGGAAAACACGAACTTCATTTCCACAAAGTTTAGCGCATGCAATGCCATTACTTACCTTGAATTCTTAATAAAATGCTTCACATTCCTTAAATCTGTCTTTTGTTATTTTCTTTTATATGCACAGTGGGTTTGTCAAGGTTTTAATTTTAACACTAGCCAAAGTCATGTCTTCTTGTTCAATGTGAGTTTCTTGTGTTCATGGTTAGTAGTTATACATTGGATTTTCCCCTGTCTTTATTTTGATGGTCATCTTTTGTGTCTTCGGTTGACTTTTGTCTTCCCCTTGTGATTGTCTACATTTACATCCATTTCCATTTCATGTGTGTGTGTGTGAGTGTGTGTGTGTGTGTGTGTGTGTGTGTGTGTGTGTGTGTGAGTGCACGTGTGTGTAAATAGCCCTGTTTTTAAATATGCTCTTATTGTGCAGCAATGCCTGCATGTGGGCGCACTGACAAATTTATTGTCAGTTGGCCTACGTCACCATGTACGTCCACATTTAGTACAATTTGCATTCTATCATAGGCGGTGCGAGGATGTACAAACCCGCTGACATCGGAGTTGTACAGAACGCACTGTGAGATCTAACTCTGTATAAGAGAACAAAGATGGTTCATAATCCACAGACGCTTTTAACGGAGACTGACCTGTAGCCAAAGAGGTTAAAAAGTTGTCAGCAACCAATCCAGGGCAACTGAGTAGGCTAAGTGGAAGGGTTTTAGGTTGGGGCTGCAGGGCGGCCTCAAGCTCTTGTCTAAGCCTCTCTGTGTGCCCATTGGTCTGGAAGTTGAATCCACAGCTCAGGCAGACTTTGGCTCCAAAGGAAGAACAGGAAAAAACCTTCCAGGCTTGGGGGACAAATTGAGGCCCCCTTTCGGAGACTATTTCTGTACGGATTCTGCGGAGTCTGAAAACATGGTTTACTAAGATGTTAGCAGTTTCAGAAGCAGTGGGAAGTTTATTGAGAGCAATGAAGCGGGCAGCCTTCGGGGATCTGTCTATAACCAAGAGGATGACAATCTTACTTGGATGTGAGTAGACAGTTTCAGCAACATGGCAGCTCGAGATGTGCTGCTCTTTCTCCGGGCACAGATGGAACAGGCTGTGACATAGTTCCTCACATCTTTCTCCAGATCATAGGTGTCCGCATAGGGCCCGCAGCCTAATTACATTTGGCCCACGAAGCCATACCAAATTACTATTAGAGCTGGCCTACTGGTATTATACAGCTAATATATATATTGTTTAGTATTAAGCTTTGCTTGTTCCATATTCAGTTTTTCAGCAAAACGTGTTTGAGTCCATACGAAAAGATTCATTCTTATATCTGGAGGAATAAATATATTTCAATAAATATTAACGTTAGCCCGCAACTTTGTTCCAGTTTTGAATTTTGGCCCACTGTGTATTTGAGTTTGACACCCCTGCTCCAGATTGTCCCACTAAAAATAGCATCTAAGTAGAGAAATAGTTCTGCTTACCAATGTTCCCTCTAATTTTCCATGTGTCTGAGCGAACACACAAACTCCCTGAGCGATCCCTTGGACCACTGTGAGCGACATCAGACGTGTGCACTGTGGTCACGCCGGCATCGAATCGATCCAAGTTACATGGTTTATTAAAATAATCAAATTACAGCGTTTACATTTATGTTAGACTACTTTTAATTAACTGCTTTAGCCCACTTACCATGAAAATTAAAAAAAATATATTGTTCATGACCTGTGTAGTATGTTAACACTATTGGAAGTAAAAATAACTTGAACTCCAATTTCGAAAACACAACTTTCTTTTTTAAATAAAGCTCTGACTTGTATTATGAGTCTATGGTCTGGGAGAGAGTCTGTAACCCTCTGTCTGCAAAATACAGTAAATAAAGACCAATGTTGGGCAATTAATTATATAGTTACTTCTTCAAAAAAGTAACTGAGTTTGGCAAACAACAAAGTTTTTTGCAGCTATTTTTTTAAATGCAGCCAATGCACTTTTAAATAAACATTTCAAACTATTTACAGAACAATCAGCTGTTCTGTGTCAAATTTGATGCCACACAAATTATTTGTGCCACTCCAAAAAATAATTTCTGTCCACTATGAGATAAAGGAGAACAACAGCCTGATAGCTGCAGGCCTGACAACAGGAGATGAATCACTCCTGTAACATTCAGCAGTCGCCTCATTGTTCTGACACACACAACAAAACTATTGACTACACTACACACTAACTACACAAGATTTGCGCTAAACGTCTCAAATCTCTCACATCTCAAAACACTGCCGTCACTCCTAAAACTTCCCCCCGTTTCTTAACAACTAGATGCCACGTTGCCATATCATTTTTTGATTGGTCGACATGGTACTTTTTTGGACAAATAGGAAAGGGAGAGGGGAGTGGAGTTTGTTTTTGCTCACAGGTGGAGAGCGCTTTCGAGCGTTTTCCTTATAAAACGCCGATTTAACCGTTTCTTCCCGCAGTAAATATAAACAACAATAGTATTCAGGAAGAAAACCAAACATTTTATATATTTTTATCATAACTCTGGTTTTACGTGGCCTATCAACACAATTTAAAAATTGGTATAAAGTCCACATTTTTCCTGTCAATTGTTCCGTCTGTCCTGCTCACATCTCCAATGGTTGTACACGTTGTCATTAACGTGGCTTCACTCCACATCAGTCACGCCGCTTTGCTCGCTAAAACACAGCACATAATGACGCTGTCATAGCCTGTCAACCACGTTGATTAGAGTATATACGAATGTGAATCGCATTATTGGCTGGACTATGGGATAAGGTGGCATCGTTCCCATACGGGAGCAGCCAGTCACTTACTGACTAACACTGCAAAACACAATTGTTAAAGTATTAATTTTAATTTCAATTAAGGTTAGATTTTTTTTGTGCGCAACGCAGATTTTCTGTGCGCAGAGACCGTGCCAGCATTGCGCAATTGCGCACGTGCTCAGCTTAGAGGGAACATTGCTGCTTACCCCCGGGTGGCAGGCAAACTGTGCAGTGTGCCCCCAATGGATGATGGCAGAACAGGTTCCCTGGGTACACGGGAATATTTTTTCCTTTTTAGTTTAAGAAGCACACGTTCTGAACCCTTTATAACTTAGACGTGTGTCGCTCAAGCTAGCAGCGCCCCATGAGAAACAGGACGAATGTTTACATGTTCACAGGAGTTTGCACCCTTGGCAAGTGGACTGAGGTATGTAATGCAATGTGATCTGATGTTATACTTTTACTGAACTGTGAAACGCCTTGATGCAGATTAAGCAGCCTTTTTTTTGCTTTATTTAAACAATGACTGTAAATCTCAGAATTACTTAATTTTTTTCTTTAAATTTACCTGATTTAGTTTAAGCGCATTTGTTGATGTTGCTTATTGTTAAGGTTCAAGGGGACTGTACAGGTATCAATTTTTTCTTATTTTATAGTTTTCATGGTGCTCAACGATGTCCAGAGAATGAGCCATGTTTGGTGAGGTAATAAATGGCTGCACCCGTTAGAGACTCTTCTATTGTTCTTGATGCCAAAGGCTGCTACACCTGTTGTTCACAGCCACACTCACACCAGATGGCAAAGAGTGGAGGAGACAAGCACTCACACAATGGGAGTTGCCAAGGCCATAAATCCTCACCTTTGTGAATCTTGTTTTCCTGTAAATGTAGTTTGTTTACAAGAAAATGAAACAAGCAATAAGTAAAGTTTCTCATGAAATGAAAGAATGCCACACACAGGATGTGTAATACCCATTATCCCACTTTTTACACTGACACTGACAGTCACACACACACACACACACACACACAAACAGTTGCGCAAAATGGGAGGTATAACCACAAGCACGTATAAAAGAATTTTGTGATGTGCCGTATTTTCATTTCTTCATTCATCAGCTTCTTTTAACATCACAGGTAAGTAAATCACTGTAACATGGTTTATACAGACTTCACATTTTTTTATATAGAAATTAAAATGTTTCAGATTGAGTTGTAATTTGAGTTTTTCAGTTGTGATCTTTGTGAATCCTTAAAGTTGCACTTTTTTGAATGATAACTCCACTGGATAATTACAGTCAGCTGCAGTTTGTAAACCTTCAATTCAAATTTTAACGCTGTACAACTTTGACTTAGAGACAGAGTTACTCAGAACAGCAATGGCATCAGTGACTGTTTTCCGCACCACCAAAGGCTTGTTCCTCATGTTCACCCTGCTGTCTCTGGTTTGCCTTTCAAGCGCACTAACAGACAAGAAGCTGGTAAATTGTTTTTTTTTTTTTGTCTTAAGCTTCAGTAATTTTGCGAGTCACCACAAACAAAGTTGCTGGTGTAATTTCAATTATTTTAATAACTGTATATGCTGGATTTTCAGAAGCAACTCAAAGAAAACTATCAGAACATAAAACAACAATTGGACAGCCTGAAGGTCAGTACATGTTCAGAGAACTGCAATAACAAACTTGTGGATATATTTGACCAGTATAATGTTACAACATAGTAAACTGCCTTCATGTAATATGAAACTTTTACATTTTATCCCATCAGGCTGAGCGTGAGGAAGGAGTGAACTTCAGTTCTGAACTGGTGAGGGAATACTTGAGCCTTATGGACCCGTTGATCGTACTGATGAAGAAATCTGCGAAGGTTTTACCTGATGATTTTCCTCGAGTTGACACATTTATGGAGAACATTAAGAATTACTTGAATAAAATACAGGCTAACACTGACAGGGAGAATGAGGATTTGGGTGAGAAAATAGAGAAAAGTGAAATGAAACTGGGAGAACTGAAAAAACTGATTGAATTCCTTGAGGAAAAGCAAGCTGAATTGTAACTTCCATGTCAGTCATTTCATTTTTCTTTAATAATGCATCTTTTGTGCCTGTGGTTAGTTTCTATTTCATATAGTACAGCTTTGCTTAACTTCAGTTTAACATTTTTTAGAGCTGTCCTTCTTTAAATTCTGATATAAAAAAAAAAAACATTTCACTATCAGCTACCATTGTGCAGCTCATATGTGCTGATGACAACTTTTAAGAATACATTTCCAGTAGTTACTTATTTTTCTGCCATTACTTAAATATAGAAGTGGAAACAATGTTTATATAAACTGCAAACTGCCACACAATAAAGACATTTACCTACTACTGTTACTGTTTCTATTCTTCAGCAATAAGATGACAGATTAATAACCTGCTCATATTCTTGTGAAATGCAAGTATGCCCTCACCAGAAAGTTTATGCTGATGTTTATCATATAAATGATATTATTATTATTATTATTCTTGTTGTTGTGAATGTTTTCATCATTTATTTATTCATTTATTTTTTATGGTAATTTGCAGCATTCATATTTTTGCATTGAATTGGGTTAACCACATCTGCGTGTCAATAGCACAGACATCTTTATTATGAAAGCCATAATACTGGTGTTATTTGTCCATGATGTACATTCATAAACATCATGTTCCATCTATATTTATACCTTTACTGGTTTCCTGTATTGACGGCTTTTATACATTTCACGTATTTGTGTAGCCAGACTTTAGTCTCAGTAGTAGCATCATTAGCGGATCACGCAGAGCTCAGGCTCGCTTTCCTGAGTGTAACCCAGGGTTATTTTATTGCCAATGGTATTTTATTTTTATTTTATTTTAAATGTTACTGTGTGTTGAGTGTTGAGTTTACCAATGTACCATGAACGCACCGCAGCGCTGATAATGGGAAGTCCCTGCTCAGGGTGAGATGATTTTTTATTTCATTGCATCTGTCTTCACGGAGCAAGATGCACAAGCTGTTGTAGAATTTTCAGTACTGTAACATGTTGAGCCACACTATTTACTATAAAGTGATTGGTTAAAGCTAAGAAATAGCTCTAGTTGCATCTTTAGCAGGCCAGTGAAAGATCTGGAGAAAATAAGAGCTTTGTTAGATACAGATAAATAGATTACATTACTTCGTTATTCTTTAAACCAGATGAAGAGATCTTTTGTCTAGTTTTGTATTTCTCTATAATGTGTCATTTATATTGACCCTAAAATATTAAAGAAAAAAACTCAGTGGCAGTGTTTTCCCTTTTAACAGGAAGATCCAGCAGAGTCTTGCTCAGGGAGGTGCAGCAATCTCCTGCAAGATGTTAGGGGTGAGGAGAAACAGAAAAGAGCAGACGTAAACAGGATAAAAGACACTATGGGAAAGAGCCAGAGTTCAATAATAGCAACTAATGATTCAATGCACAGGTGGGTTTTTTATGGTGGTAATGTATTATGAGGTCTTTAATGTAAGATGAGACCTGTTTATTCAAGACCTTGTATGTGAGGAGAATGACTCTAAATTTTAGAGATATTAGAGGTTTCTGATGGTCCTCAGGTCCAGTCAGTGATGAGTTTGATTATATGCAGGTTTGACAGCGAAGGTAGAAACCAGAGACCCCACAAGTAGACAGAACTCTTAACCCTGCTCATCTCAAACAAACCCTGCTCATCTCAAACACAGGAGAAAAGTGAGTTGCAACACAAAAAAATATTGTCACAACAAATCACGCTGACAGCTTTCACCTTTAAAAGGGTATGTAAATAGTTTACATAGATTTGAGTTATTTCATTCCAGTACCTGAAGTTTGGGGTTATAGAAAAAAAATAAAATTATTGATTCTATTGAAAGTGATGCAGACATGTTGAGAAACACCTTTTCTGCTTTTAAAAAAGGCATTAAATAATACATTAAATCATAAAACAGTAGAATGTAGATGGTGAAATAGAGGTTATTACACCATATGCACATATTATGCTTGGTATCCTAAGAAAAACTGTTGTCTTTTACTAAACTGCTTTATTTTTCCCAAAAGGTTGATTCTGTTCATCTGGATGCAGGGTTTTCAGTGGGTGAAATCATTTCACTGAAATGTTTCGTCACTTGTCCAACCTAAAGTCAGAGGATAGACTTTAAAGTTCTGATGCTGGTCTATAAAGCTCTGAATGGTTTAGGACCAAAATACATCAGTGACCTCCTGACCCAGTATGAACCTTCCAGATCCCTCAGGTCATCTGGATCCGGTCTTTTATCAGTTCCCAGAGTCAGAACCAGACACGGAGAAGCTGCATTCAAAGAAGCTGCATATGCTCCATATATCTGGAACAAACTCCCAGAAAGCCTCAGATCAGCTGAAACACTCAGTTTATTTAAATCCAGGTTGAAGACTCACTTATTCTCAGCTGCATTTAAATAAAGCACCAAATCCGCACTTAAGCTTAAATTTCAAAACTTACATTTTAACTACTGATTTTATCTACTGTTCTGATTTTATCTGTTTTGATTTTATATACTGTTTTGGTTGTTTGTTTGTTTGTTTGTTTGTTTGTTTTAATAAATTTTAAATCATGCTTTTTATTTGTTTTTGTTTCTAATGTCTCTGTAAAGCACTTTGAATCACCTTGTTGTTGAATTGTGCTATACAAATAAACTTGCCTTGCCTTGCCTTGCCTTATAAACAGTACATTTGCACAATAACTGAAACCAGCCCACTGAATGAACAATGGACAGTTCCTTGATCATTAATATGCAAATTGGCATAACCATTGATCAAAGACCACTAATCAATGGCCCTGAGTACCATTCACAGAGAGTTAGCGAATGGCTGCAATCACAGCATTGTAAGATGATGAAAGATACCCTTAGGTCTCCTGCTCAATTCAGATAGTCTTTCCCTTTTCGCGTAAATGATGCTGTGATTGAAGCCATTCCCCAAATCTCTGTGAATGGTGCTCATGACCATTGATCAATGGTTGTTGATCAATGGTCATGACTGATTTTGAAAGTGATGTGCAAGTCAGGCGTTCTCGCTGGTGAGCCTCAGCACCCTGGTCAGCTGACAACTGTCTGTTAAACCAGCGGGAATGGAGACGTCCAAAAACCTTGGAGGACTTTTGCAAATAAGTAATGTCTTATTTTGTTTCAGACAAAATGCATTTTAGGATACTTGGCTGCACCAAGTACACAGAACTCACTACTGATGCACTCTTGATAGACGCAGAGCAAGAGCACATCCAGGCATTTTGAGTCTACTTGACTTGATGTGTACTTTGAATTCGAACCAGGTAAAAAGTGACATTGGCATAATTTTTACAACAATGCCCCAATTTGCTGGGTTTTTGGGACATTCATTTATATACACTTTTTTTGAAGTCCCATCACAGCATCTAAATCAGGTCAAAATCTGGACTTTCCCTGCACAATTGAAAAACCTTGATTGATTTTCTTTTTCAGCCATTCTCTTGTAGATTTGCTGGTGTGCTTAGGATAAGTGTCCTGTTGCATGACCCAATTTGAGCCAAGCTTCAGCTATCAGGTAGAGGAATTCATGGTCAACTGTATCAATCATCATCACCCCTCCACCATTGTGACTGACAGTTTTATGAGAACTTTCATTTACCTCATTTTGAACCCTTACACAACCAGAAGATTTTTGTCATGTTTTGATATGTACACATTTTTACCATTTCTGCATATGTGGCCTGTAAATACGGTAGGTATACTGTCTGTAAAAAGGGTCTCAGAGCTGATGAGGGTTACACATGTAGGTCCATTCCTTTTCACAATTTATGTTAATAAACTATCTTATTTTAAGTTATCTCTTATGTTCATTTAGAAGTAGGAGATACAGTATTGTATTTTATTGTTGAGTCTACTCAACTTCACGATACTTTAATTTTGTCCAAGCTGTGGTTAATAATTATTAAACTAGTATAGTGCTGATAACTACAACTACTAAAAATAAGTACTGCTTTAGTTTAGTAAAGTTTACATTGTTCCTCACACCCAGAGGCACTGGCAGCATTAATGTCAAATTTTCGCTGTTCTGCATCTTGTTGATAAAACAGTTAATGATTATAAAATCCTTGGCTTTTTGGATGCATGACAAACTTCAAACATCATTATGTGTAGGTTGAATGTGTCTAATGTTTGTTTGTTTCTTATGGTTTGGCGCCCTCTTGTGATCTCAGTCAGTATTCTGTGAGCTTTATCATATCTGACTACCTCAATACAAGCGCTCAGTTAGAGGTGCAGTGTTTACTCTAGTGTGGTGGCAGATTTCTTTTCTCATATATTAATCACATATTTAATCATATCACATTAGTTATAGTAATATCACTTTCTCACTTCACTATAGTAAGAGCACTCCTGTCACTAGTTTACACGCATGTGGAAAATTAACACAGTGAGGCCATTGTAATGGGTGACGTTAAACAGATAGTGGGACTCCTTCTGCTTATCAGGGATGTAAACCTTTAGGTGATGGCCAAGCAGAAAACAAGGTCATAATTTTCTCTGTGAGGGTGGAGGTATAGCCCCCCATGAGAGGGGCCAACATGTGAGAGTTTGTGGAATGTTCTTTGTCTGTGTGTCTGTATATAAGATGTATATTGTTGCAGTGGCCACAATCCGGAGATGGTCCTGGTGTTTCACTGGGATGCTCTCTCCACATTGCAGTGTGTTTATTAAACCCACTTCAAATCAAGCTCACTGGGTGTGTTGCAGGTTATTGTTAAATTTTCCACGACACTAGTTATTCTTGGTCCATGAATGCCTGTAGGCCTCCATGCTGTGTTACAACCTTGTAAGGCATGGACAGACTAACTCAGTTTTGCTGTTGACATCTATAGTCAGCCCATTTTCTCATAGTTATACTAGAACTGGAGTCCCAAAAGCACACAGGCTAAGGCTAAGAACAGATTTACAGTTTTTATTAACAAAACAAAATAAGTCAGTTGATCAAATGTGTCCCTATGAGCAAAGGTTGAGGATTAATCAGTGAAGTGGTGATTTGTCAGGAGAATTCATTTCAGGTTCAAGCTGAACAGGTGAGGGAATCTGAGGTAGAATTTTCCCTTCCAAGGGATGAATCAAGAGGAGACAGCGAGGAGGTAACAGCTGGAACACCAAGGGTTTTCCAAGACAGATAACAAGAGAGGAACAAGGTCAGGAATCATTTCACTGGAGTGAAGACCTTGATTTGCTACTAGCTGTGGAAATAGTCTGTACTCACAGCTGCACTCACACCAGATAGCAAAGAGTGGAGGAGAGCAAAAGAAAGAAGCACTCACACAATGGGAGTTGCCAAGACCATAAATCATCACCTTTGTGAATCTTTTATCCATAAATGTGGTTTGTTTACAGGAAAGTGAAACCAGCAATAAGTACAGTTTCTCATTGTGGCGGAGCCCGGTCTGTGGCGTGGCTGCGGGGGAGGCTGATGTTTTCCCTTGTGTTGCTGTAGAAGACCTGCCCATCACTCAAGGTCTTTGCAAGACTCTGAATGATCAGCATACCAGTTTTCTCCCCTCATCAAACCCTGTGCCTGACTGATATTGACATACAAAAACTTTATTTTTCTTTTATGCATCATTCGCAGCTGTCATCCAAACCTATTGACAAATTATGTAAAAGGTGAGCAGAATTGTTTGTGCACATTTGAAATATTTAAACAGTACGTTTATTTGTTGTATGTTTTATGTACTTTTTTCCCCTCTGGTTGTCACCTTGGCATTTTCATGTGAAACAGGCAAATATCTGTGAAACAAAAAGCCTGAGGAGCTAAGTGCTAATGCTTCTGCACACAGACCACACTGCAGCATACCCCACCACACGTGCGCACACGAATGCACACACACACGCACACACAAACAGTTGTGCAAAAAACTGAGCTGTAACCACAAGCATGTATAAAAGAACTTTGTGATATCTTCATTTCTTCATTCATCAGCTTCTTTTGACATCACTGGTAAATAACTCACTATAACATGGTTTTTACAAATACTTCACATTTACTTATATAGATATTAAAACATTTCAAACTGTGGATATATGTGACCAAATATAATGTTACAACATAGTGAACTGTCTTCATGTAATATGAAACTGTAAAATTTGATCCCATCAGGCTGAGGAACGAGTGAACTTTGGTTCCGAACAGTTGAGTGAATACTTGAGCCTTATGGACCCGTTGATCACACTGATGAAGAAATCTGTGAAAGCTTTACCTGATGGCTTTCCTCTAGTTACACTTTTCTAGTGAGGAAAGTGAAATGAAACTGGGAAAAGCTGAATTTTAAATTCCATGTGAGTCATTTTATTTTTCTTAAATAATGCATCTTTTGTATCTGTGGTTAGTTTTCATTTCATATAGTACAGCTTTGCTTAACTTTAGTTTCACTACTACTGTTACTCTTTCTTTTCTTCAGAAACATGATAACAGATTAATGACCTGCTCACATTCGTGTGAACTACAACTATGCCTTCAATAGAAAATGTCTTATTTAATAAAGTTTATTATCATCATCTTCATCATTATTATTATTGTTGTTGTTATTATTATTATTATTATTATTATTATTATTATTAACGTTGTTGTGACTCGTGAGCTGGAGATTTAGAGGATCATCATTTAGCCTGGAGAAATAGTTTGTTGCTTTATAAGAAAGCCCTCCGCAAAGCCAGGACGTCTTACTATTCGTCACTGATTGAAGAAAATAAGAACAACCCCAGGTTTCTCTTCAGCACTGTAGCCAGTGTCGGATTATAATATTATTTTATGCCATGTTAGACCCCTAATTAAAGATTGTGAATTATTATGTAGTTTTAGTTTGCATTATTCTCCTGAATTAGAAGAAGGTGATAACTATTAGATTTGTTAAACTGATTTGCATTATATTAGACTGCTGATTTATTGTGAATGAATGATCTTGTTTTATGATGCATTATACTGCTGAGTTATAAGAAATACTGTTCCAGAAAGTCATCGTCTCATTTGTCCGGTTAGAAGAGAACAGAGCATACTTCCCCATCTCAGCAGGAGCAGATAAACAGGGAGCCAAGGTCGTAGCTTAGGCGCTGTGTGAGAAAGAATGTGAATGTTTAGGTGTGGAATGCACTACACACAGGCACAGCTCTTTGTTTTCAGACACCAACTTTATTTCTCGTTGTTCGTGATGACCGACCACAGTCTGACAGCTGTCGGTCACAGCTGATCTCCAGCCCACCTCCGCTCCTCTCCCGTCTCACTATAAAGGGTAAGGACAGCATCATCAGTCCAAAACGCCATCAGCTGTTTTCACCTGCGTTTCCAGCACCGCCCCGTTGAGCTCACCGCACCACCCCTCCCCTGCAGCCGCGCCCGGGACCACACCTCCGCCACACAAGGCTTTTATGATTAGGTGGGGGCCACTAGAGGCTATAAGAGTTTGATCAAGGCTCCACCATTTTGAGATCTGATGCTGTCTGCTGTATGGTGTCCATCTCCCACGCGTGTGTTTATTAAATCATCGTTTGACTTGACCCGGCCGGACCAGTGTGGTTATTTTTGGTTTTCCTCTTGTATCCATCCCCAATATTTGAATCCGTAACACCAGGCTGACAAAAAGTCAGAGCTCTGTCGAGCCAACCATCCCTTTAACGTTAACTAGTAATGACTTCATGAACTTCTTCACAAATAACATTTTTATCATTAGAGAAAAAATTACCAATAATTATCCCACAGATGTAATATTATCTACAGCTACTCTTAGTACCATTGATGTTAAGTTAGACTCTTTTTCTCCAATTGATCTTTCTGAGTTAACTTCAATAATTACTTCCTCTAAACCATCAACGTGTCTTTTAGACCCCATTCCTACAAAACTGCTCAAAGAAGTCCTGCCATTGATTAATGCTTCAATCTTAAATATGATCAACCTATCTCTAATAATCGGCTATGTACCACAGGCCTTCAAGCTGGCTGTAGTTAAACCTTTACTCAAAAAGCATCTCTAGACCCAGCAGTCTTAGCTAATTATAGGCCAATCTCCAACCTTCCTTTCATATCAAACATCCTTGAAAGAGTAGTTGTCAAACAGCTAACAGATCACCTGCAGAGGAATGGTTTATTTGACCCCAGCTCCATCTATCCATGAAGCCAGGTAACACACACCAATTAGTTAAACTGCAGGAATGTTTTAAAGACATAAAGACCTGGATGGCTGCTAACTTTCTGCTTCTTAATTCAGATAAAACTGAGGTTATTGTACTCGGCCCTGAAAATCTTAGAAATATGGTATCTAACCAGATTCTTACTCTGGATGGCATTACCTTGGCCTCCAGTAACACTGTGAGGAACCTTGGAGTCATTTTTGACCAGGATATGTCCTTCAACGCACATATTAAACAAATATGTAAAACTGCGTTCTTCCATTTGCGCAACATCTCTAAAATTAGAAATATCCTGTCTCAGAGTGACGCTGAAAAATTAGTTCATGCATTTATTACTTCCAGGCTGGACGACTGCAATTCATTATTATCAGAATGTCCAAAAAACTCACTGAAAAGCCTTCAGCTAATCCAAAATGCTGCAGCAAGAGTACTGACAGGGACTAGAAAGAGAGACCTGCTCCTCACATACAAGGTCTTAAATAATCAGGGCCCATCTTATCTTAATGACCTTGTAGTACCATATCACCCTATTAGAGCACTTCGCTCTCACTCTGCAGGCCTACTTGTTGTTCCTAGAGTATTTAAAAGTAGAATGGGAGGGAGAGCCTTCAGTTTTCAGGCCCCTCTTCTGTGGAACCAGCTTCCAGTTTGGATTCGGGAGACAGACACTATCTCTACTTTTAAGATTAGGCTTAAAACTTTTCTTTTTGCTAAAGCATATAGTTAGGGCTGGACCAGGTGACCCTGAATCCTCCCTTAGTTATGCTGCAATAGACGTAGGCTGCCGGGGGATTCCCATGATGCATTGAGTTTTTCCTTTCCAGTCACCTTTCTCACTCACTGTGTGTTAATAGACCTCTCTGCATTTAATCATATCTGTTATTAACCTCTGTCTCTCTTCCACAACATGTCTTTATCCTGTTTTTCTTCTCTCACCCCAACCGGTCGCAGCAGATGGCCGCCCCTCCCTGAGCCTGGTTCTGCCGGAGGTTTCTTCCTTTTAAACCTAGTTTTTCCTTCCCACTGTCGCCAAAGTGCTTGCTCATAGGGGGTCATGTGATTGTTGGGCTTTTCTCTGTATCTATAAAGCGCCATGAGGCGACTTTTGTTGTGATTTGGCGCTATATAAATAAAATTGAATTGAATTGAATTGTGAATGTTTTGATCATTTATTCATTTATTTGTACGGTGCAGCATTCATATTTTTGCATTGAATTGGGTTAGCCACATCTGCATGTCACTGGCAGAGACACCTTGCACCATCATGCTCCATCTATTTTTACACGTCTACTTTCCTAGTTTTTCTAGTTTCCTATATTAACTCTTTCCATAGATTTCATGTATTTGTGTAGCCCAGGGTTATTTTATGGCCAATTGTATTTTATTTAAATTTTATTTTAAGTGTTACTTTTTTGAGTATTGAGTTTACCCATGTACTATGAATGCACCATAACGCTGCTGACAGGAAGTCCAAGCTCAGGCGCATCTGTCTGCACCAAGCAACAAGCTGTCGTAGAAGTTTCCGTCCTGTTGAGGCACAGAGTTCATGTATTCTGTGAAGAATATCCTGGCTGGTTTTTCTATGTGGTAGAAATCTGCTGCTAAGGACTGAGTGGTGCCATCTAAGGACTGGATGCCAATTGTGATGTCCACAAAGGACGCTCAGTCCGAAGGCCAGCTGCTTCTTTGGTGCTTGGTGGGAGACAACGATTTCCAATTATTTATTTTTTTCATTCATGTATTTAATTTTATTTACTTTTTTTAAGGGATGTATGTTTCTTTCTTGGAATCTAAGGACACTTTGTGTTGCTACCTTTCTTTTGGGTCAGGCCTGACACCGCTTAACAAAAAACTGATGCACTAGAGGAAAGAACCGTGAACCAAAGACAATCCAAATAACGTTGAAATACTTACCAAATAGTAAATATTAAGTGCACTCAACTGAAATGGACAGCGTACCTGGTGCATTTATGGACACTTAAAGGGACGATACTGTGTGTGTGGTAAAGTCGATTATGAGACATGGCGCACCCAAGTTCATCTTGTACTCAGTGACCCTTTTGTGACGGATGCCCTCAAGTGAGAAAGATACTTGGAGCCTGTAGGGGTCACTGCATCACCAAGTGCTCATGTCACTCAGCTTGATTGTGCCTTTGGAAATGTTGAGGACAGTGAAGAGCTTTTTATTGCCTACTGCTTCTTAAGCAATTCATTAGAGGGTTCTGGGACCAAATCATCATAAGTCTCCAGCTCGAATCAAAAAAAGATTTCTTCCACCCTTATTTCCAGAGCCTCTTCTCATGTTAAGAACTGAGGAAGATCAGTGTTCAGCCAAGTTAGACCGCATGCAAAAACATTTAGGTGCAACAAAGGCTTCTGCGCATCCACACTCAGTTTTTAGTATGTGCACTTTTGACCAAGTACCATTTGCGACTCCTACTTCAGCTGACAGTGAAACTCGAACAAAAGTTCTCAAAGGAAGTTGAACAGTTAACTCATAGGCCAAGGAGCACCACCCCAAGTACTGAACCTCCTGTAAGTACTGAACCCAAGTGAAGCTAAAACTAAATGAAACTGCCGAGCTTAAAAGTCAAATAGCTGAGTTGACCAAACAAGTCCAAATGCTCATCCAACACCGAACACATTCAACCAAACATGAGAAACATGCACCCCAAAAATTATTTAGCTGTTAACACCAGGCACCCAAGGGCTGCTACTAAACGCCCTGGCACACTCAGGGCATGGTTTTGCTTTAAGTGTGGGAAGACAATCATATTGCAGTGAGCTGCTAGTCCCACACTTGTCCAAGTAAAGAATGCAGAGCTGAAAAAGAAACAGGCTGATTTTTTTTGCACGACAGGCCACAATCGTGTTTTATTTAAACTAATGGCAGCTCCTGTCATGGGACACCCAGGAGCTGAAACCAGATTCCCTCGCTCCCAAGACATTAAGTTGTGATCCTGAAATGCAAATCACATACCCATTCACTGCATAGACAGCCTAAATCTCAACCCCCCCTTGCCTCTAGGTCTCATAAGATCAAGTACTTGTTGATGGGATGCCCTGCAAATCCATAATGGACTCAGGCTCACAAGTTACAACCATTTCTGAGTCTTTTCACAAAATGCACCTTTCCCACTTTCCCATCCCATCGATACATGCCCTTCTTGAAATTGAAGGAGCTGGTGGGCAAAATGTGCCAAACTTGGGCTACGTTCAGATTCACATTACATTTCCCAAGAACATTTCAGGCAAAGAACAACAACTAGTCATTTTGACCCTTGTTGTTCCTGAATGTCACTTTAACAGTAAAATTCTGCTGTTGATAGGGACAAATGTGCTTTTAAAGCTTTATGGACAGGAAGCTAAGTGCTATTGCTTCAGCATGCAGACCACAATGCAGCACCCCCAACCACACATGCACGCGAGCACACACACTCTCACACACACACACACACTCTCTCACACACACAGTGTGTTGCGCAAAATGGGAGGTGTAATCGCAAGGATGTATAAAAGAATTTTGTGATGAGCCATATCTTCGTTTCTTCATTCATCGGCTTCTTTTGACATCACAGGTAAGTAACTCACTATAACATGATTTATACAGACTTCACATTTTCTTATATAGAAATTAAAAATGTTTCAAATTCAGTTGTTTCAGTTTTGATTTTTTGTGAATCCTTAAAGTTGTACTTTTTCAAATTTAAAATGATAACTCCACTGGATAATGAAGATGTTCAGCTGCAGTTTTGTAAACCTTCAATTCAACTCTTAACACTGTACAACTTACACTTAGAGACAGAGTTACTCAGGACAGCGATGGCGGCAGTGACTGTTTGCAGCACCACCAAAGGCTTGTTCCTCATGTTCACGCTGCTTTCTCTGGTTTGCCTTTCAAGTTCACTGATAGACAAGGACCAGCTGGTAAATTGTTTTTTTGAGTCACCACAAACAAAGTTGCTGGTGTAATTTAAATGTTTCAAAGTTCAACCACTTGTATATGCTGGATTTTCAGAAACAACTGAAAGAAAGCTATCAGAAGATAAAACAACAAATGGACAGGGTGAAGGTCAGTACATGTTTAGAGAACTGCAATAAGAAACTTGTGGATATATGTGACCAAATGTAACGTTACAACATAAAAAACTGCCTTAATGTAATATGAAACTACAATTTGATTCCATCAGGCTGGGCGTGAGGAAGTGGACTCCGGTTCCGAACTGATGAGCGAATACTTGCGCATTATGGACCCATTGATTGCACTGATGAAGAAATCTGGTGACTTTCCTCTACTTGACACATTTATGGAGTACATTAAGAATTTCGTCAAGGAAAGTAAGGCTAACATTGACAGGAAGAATAAGGAGTTGGGTGAGGAAATGGAGGAAAGAGAAATGAAACTGAGACAACTGAAAAGAATTATTGAAGTCCTCGAGGAAAAGCAAGCTGAATTGTAAATTCCATGTCAGTCATTTGATCTTTCTCTAACAATGCATCTTTTGTATCTGTGGTTAGTTTCCATTTCATATAGTACAGCTTTGCTTAACTGCAGTTTAACTTTTTTTTAGAGCTGCCTTTCTTTACTGTCTGATATTAAAAAAAAGAAAGAAAAGAAAAAGATTTCACTATCAGCTACCATTGTGCACAGGCTTATATGTGCTGATGACAACTTTTAAGAATGCATTTCCAGTAGTTACTTCTTTTTCTGCTATTGCTTAAATATAGAAGTGAAAACATAAACATAAACTTACATAAACTGCAAACTGTCACACAATAAAGACATTTTCCTACTAATGTTATTGTTTCTTTTCTTGACTTGCTCACATTCTTATGAAATGCAAGTATGCCCTCACCAGAAAGCTTATTATTATTAGTAGTAGTAGTAGTAGTATTGTTATCATTATGTTATGGTGCTTTGCAGCATTCATATTTTACCATCTGCGTGTCACTGGCACAGACACCTTTGTTAAGAAAGTCTGATAACTGGTGTTTGATGGTAACAGGAGGAACGCTTTCAATTTTTGCCCATGATGTACTTTCGCAAGCATCATGCTGCATCTTTATTTACACCTTTACTAGTTTCCTGTATTGAGTCCTTTCATGCACTTTACTCTCAGTAGTCAGATCATCAGCAGCGCATGAAGAGCCCTTGCTCTCTTTCCTGTTTTCAGACTTGGTTTTTACTTATTACTTCCTGTTTGTCTCACTTCTTGTGCCTGGTATTAAGTTTTACTTTCCCCACATCTTTAGTTCATCTGTGTCCCCTGGGTGTCTCCACAGTCACATTTCTATGTTAATATATTGTCTCAGTCGCCCATTGCACTTTGTCGAGTTGTCTCTTGTTGTCATGTGTCATCTTGTTCTCATATGTTTTGAATTCTTTAAGGTCTTTATTTTGGGTCCACAACTCAGTTGTCACACAGCAATACTTGACAGACTGCTGTTTTGACACTGTTTTTTCATTTACAATGATCTACAGCAGCGGTCCCCAACCCCCGGGCCTCGGACCGGTACCGGTCCGTGAGTCGTTTGGTACCGGGCCGCGAGAGTTGAGGCTCAGGTGTGAAATGTATAGTTTTCAGGGTTTTTATCAGTTTTCAGTGTTATTTTGTTATCGTTTTTATCGTTAACTCTGTTTTCCTGGGTCTTTTCATGTGTGTTATGAATAAATCTTCTTTTTTTCGGTACCCGTACTAGTTTTATTTTGTTGTATTTATCCGCGACACCTTAAAGGCCGGTCCATGAAAATATTGTCGGGCATAAACCGGTCCATGGCGCAAAAAAGGTTGGGGACTGATCTACAGGATCTACAGGAATCTCAATGTTGTTATAAAACCATGTAGTTTGAAGAGCCTGAAGAGAAACCTCAGGGAGGATTTTATTGACTGCAATTGGGGCCATAAATATTTGGACATAGACAGCTTTTTTCAAATTTTGGTTCTGCACGTTACCAAAGTGAATTTTAAGTGAAACAACTCAGATGAAGTGCAGACTTTCAGCTTCAATTCAGTGGGTTGAACAAAAAACAATTGTGAGGAATAAAAGCACTTTTTAACACAAACACCCAATTAATTCGACTTCATTTCAGGTGCTCAAAAGTAATTGGACAAATTAAAACGGAAAAATCCTTTGCTGGTATTGACAGCCTGAAGTCTAGAACTCATGGACATCAACAGAAGCTGGGTTTCCTCCTTTTTAATCCTGGCTCTTGTCCACCAGAGGCCAGCGTGTGGTGGGGTGTTGCACGCCGGATGCTTGCCAAGCCTTCTGTGAGCCTCGGCTCACGTCCATGACTGCTGCGCCACTGCCACTAGCCACGCGGCCGGCCACCAGAACCAACAGGCATTGTTTACACTCATGAAATGAAAGAATGGCATGCACAGTATGTGTAATACCCGTTAACCCACTTTTTACACTGTCAATGTCAGGCTTTTTTACTTAGTATGGACAAACTTTTTTTTTAATAAACAGAAAAGGGTTTCTGAAAATTTCTGCATCTCATGCATTATACATTCATCAACTTTTTCTTTTATGCATCATTCCCAGCAGTCAGGCAAATATCTGTGAAACAAAAATAAAAGTCTGAGGAAGCTAAGTTCTAATGCCTCTGCACATAGACCACACTGCAGCACACCCAACCACACGCATACACACATATACACACACACCCACAAAGAGTTGTGCAAAAAACCGAGGTGTAACCACAAGCGTGTATAAAAGAACTTTGTGATGTGCCATATCTTCATTTATTGATTCATCAGCATCTTTTGAAATCACAGGTAACTAAATCACTGTAGAATGGTTTATACAAAGACTTCTCATTTTCTTATATAGAAATTAAAACGTTTCAAATTGAGTTGTTTCAACTGGGATTCTTTGTGAATCTTTAAAGTCACACTTTTTGAAATTTAAAATGATAACTCCACTGGATAATGAAAACATTCAACTGCATTTTTTAAACCTTCAATTCAGTTATTAACACTCTGCAGGGCTCTAGAGTGCGACTAAATTTTTCAATGGTGCGACTGAAGCAACATAATGACAGATTAATGACCTGCTCACATTCTTTTGAAACGCAAATATGCTCTCACCATGAAGTTTATTATTTAATAAAGTTTATTATTATTGTGAATGTTTTGATCGTTTTTTTAATTTATTCATTAATTTATTTGTATGGTGATTTGCAGCATTCATATTTTGGGTTAACCACATCTGTGTGTCACTGGCACAGACAACTTTGTTAAGAAAGCCCGATAACTGGTGTTTGAAGGTAACTGGAGAAATGCTTTCAATGTTTGTCCATGATGTAGGGGAGACCGGGGATAGTTGTAACATTTTTGACATTTCTGTCTGTAAATTGGAGCTCTTTTAAGGTAGTGGATTCAAAATGTAATGCAAAGTATTTACATGTCTCGGCTATTAAATAGTGCAGCTATTTTCTCTGCAGCACAATTACCCATTGCATGATATGGTCTCAAACACAAAGAGTGAAATGTTACAATTAACCCCATAGTCTGGGTTAGTTGTAACATATCCTGGGGTGAAATGTAACACAATGAAATAAGGGTACTAACAAAACATTAACATGTAATCTTTGTTTATTCAACACATGAATGCACTTAGAGCCATTTATGTAGCTATGTGTGTGTGTGACAGAATGTAGTAATCTAGCTTTTGAACATATTCCAACCCCCCAAAAAAGACAAATTATGGAATTTTCTGCAACTGAATATTTCATTAATTTTGGTTTGTCTTCCTTGAGTTTGGCCTCATTGGCTCAGTGCGCATTATAACCTACAACTCTTGCACCAACTTTTGAACATAACAATGAAGCTGAAAAAATGTAGTTGTTCACCAGCATCGCAATTCCATTACTTTTTATCATGGCTTTCCTTGGTGTGGTTTGCAAAGTGCTTCAGAAAGATGAGGAAATCTGTTTCTTGCACCCATCCTGATTTATTTCCACTACCAATACTTCCTACTGGTCCATCTCTGACACAGTGGTCTGCATAATGTATGTGTGGGAACACAAACAGTGGAGGAATTGTGTTGCCAATGGCATTAACCGCATATACAAAAGCGACCAGTGAACCTCTCTCCGCTGATGTCGTTGCCCCAACTTGTTTAATATAAGTTAAAGTAATAGTGTGGTAAGTTGTAACATCTGCATTATTGTTACAACTGACCCAGACTGTTGCTGTTACAACTGACCCAGACTCCTATAGCCATGAACTAGCTAACATTACAGCCAACGGCTAAAACATTAGCACTAAAGACCTACACAGAATATATCCCCATAGACATACAAATAACATAATTTAAGTTTGATGAGTTTAACTGCAAAGCAGATAATGCTATTAGAAATTGAAATAAAGTAGAAAAACGTACTTTTTGTCATAAAAATTACTTTTTTTTTGTGTTAAATTGTCTGTGTTTGACAAAATGTGCTGATTTTTCACATGTGATAGCAGTTCTGAATTGGGCATGCACAGGATGAGTCACATCATTTGAAACTTAGCCCCGATTGGAGAAATTGGAAGTGTTACAACTGACCCACGTTACAACTATCCCCGGTCTCCCCTACATTCATAAGCATTTGTTGTGCTTAAGTGCCTCAAAAATGCTTTGCTTTTTATTAATAAGCGTTATAATAAGTGTGGGCGACCGTGGTTCAGGGGGTTGGGAAGCTCATCTTGTAACCGGAAAGTTACCGGTAGGCGGTAGGTGAAGTGCCTTGGGCCTACTGGTGATGGCCAGAGGGGCTGATGGCGCGATATGGCACCCTCGCTTGCGGCCACGCCCCAGGGCAGCTGTTGCTACAACTGTAGCTTGCCTCCACCAGTGTGTGAATGAATAGTGGAATTGTAAAGTGCTTTGAGGGTCTCAAAAAGAGGTATATAAATGCAATCCATTATTATTATAAAGTTATATAGTGTAGTAATTAAGTGGACACGGCCCTGAATAATAAAGGCTCTTACAGCGTGTCACTCTCTTAGAAATAAGTTTGCAGGAGACTCTCGCCCACACTTGGCTGCAAAAAGTAGAGATAACTGGAAACGGTCAGAGGAGAAGTAGGGCAAGGTTGCAGCTTCGCTGGAGCTGAGAAAAGATATGTTGCAGCTAATAGATAATAACCTATGAGTACGCTATGCAACGTGACTACTTAATGCTTGTGTAACACTATTGTTTAGACTAGAATGGGACACCCTGTAATAAAACTGTGTGACATGTTGCGATTCTCTGCAACATGTCACACAGAATGCATCTCCCTTCTAGAAGTATTGTGTAAGAGAATAAAAGTGTGAAATGGTCTATTGAGCAGTGTTTAGTCTTTCATCGGATGCCTACGAGGAATCAAAAGAACTCAGGGAAGTGTTGATATTTAATACCATCTATATTTACACTTTTTCTAGTTTCCTGTATTAACTCTTTCCATACATTTTGTGTATTTCTGTAGCCCAGGGTTATTTTATTGCCAATGGTATTTTATTTTTATATTATTTTAAATGTTACTTTTTTGAGCACCGTAGCGCTACTCACAGGAAGTCCCTGCTCAGTGCGAGGTTATTATTGTTTTCCATTGCATCTGTCTGCGCAGGGAGAGGGAACAACTGTGAACTAAAGACAATCCAAATAACATTGATACCAAATACAAAATATTAAGTGAAATGGACAGTGTACCTGGTCCATTTATGGACACTTAAAGGGACAGTATTGAACATTTTGAAGGTCGAATTATTCGGGTGAACGAAATGTTTGGAGGGGTTTAAATGTTTTGGTTCATGTCTATGTTTTTTGGAGCAAATGAAATGTTCCAAATTTTAATAGTCTTAATTCACATTTTTTTCCTCTAAGCTGGGTTTTCTCTGCCAGTCTCCTTATGATCCTAATTGAACCTAACAAGAGCAGATTTTAAATGTTTGTTGTTGTTTTTTTTTACTTTAGATGACAGATTACTGTGGATTCTATTATTTCTGACTGCTCAGTTAAAAAGGGTGACTAGTGGCGAACCAGCCAGGAGATTGGTACATTGGTTTTTATCTCCAACTCATACGACAACACTGTGTAACACATTTATTTTCGAAAATGGAATTTGACCTCTGTGAACACTTTCAAGCTGACAGCCAGAAAACCCTGTTTGTTACAGGCATTGAAAGACGCTGTAGTGGTGACGATATAACAAATGTTTGTCCGAGGTGAACGGTACAATCTCTAAAGTCGCCAGGGTCCCAGATGAGCCACGTCAGCCCGAAGGCAGAACACTTATAGTGTACGAGTCTGAACAGGCTATCTTAAAGATAGACCCTTCTGCCTTAGGGGAAGTTATCAGTTCTGAATCTATGAGGTAGTGGCTTCCTTAGGCTTCCTTAGCATTTTTCAAGGTGAGTTGCAGGCCAGCCCTACACCGCACACTGAGACACGATCGCTTGTTGAACATAACATTAACCCTTAAGAGCCCAGACCTATTTCTACTTTCATGAAAATTACGGGGGTCTTATATCAAATGAATCATATATAACCAAGTCTCTAAGTGTAAAGGGGCAGTGACACCAGTGTCACTGTGGGTCCTTAAGGGTTAATACGACAGCTGACAACATTCCCAATATTGATTAAAGTGAACCTGTAGAGCCCACAAGTGCATTCAGGGCACATACTGATACTTTTGCTAGTTCGGTGCATATAGACGAGGGCATTTACAACCCTTCGCATATTCAGAAAGTAGTGGTTGAACATATTATTCCTAATGAGCAACTCACCCACCCCTTACAAGCACCACTTACGACTCCTACTTCAACTGACAGTGAAACTGTGAAACTCGAACAAAAAGTCAATGAGCTCTCAAAGGAAGTTGAACAGTTAACACAAAGGCCAAGGAGCACCACCCCAAGTACTGAACCTCCTGTAAGCACTAAACCCTAATCTGTGAAACTAAAACCAAATGAAACTGCCGAGCTTGAAAGTCAAATAGCTGAGTTGACCAAACAAGTCCAAACCGACCGATCCAATATACAGTATCGGTCCGATCCTGACCTAAATTATTGGATCGGATATCGGGGAGAAAATAAATTGTAATCCGATCCTTTAAATATCACAAATTCACCTCACAAAACTTGCAACATGGTGTAAACCAGGTAGTGACCTGAAATTTCAGTTGTTAGTCGTTATAAGAATTGTTTGTGAACTAAAAAGTAAAGAATCTTTGTCCTGTTTGTCCGTGAGCCCAGCGTGTGCTCCCGACGCAGGGGAAACAAGTTCTGTCGGGGATACCTGCCTTGGCACGACACCTGTTTAAACAGTTTCGTGGTTTGAAAAAAAAGCTATAAAAACATTTTTTCATTACACACAAATTGCACAAAGCTCAGCCTGAGGTTAAATGTGATAGAAACAGCTTACACTGACATCCATCTTGATAAAAGATAAGTATCGAGAGAAGCCGTGTTTGCATTGATTTCCACTGTTTTGTCCTTGAGTCGCATGAGCCATAAAGGTTACCTGGTGGATTGCTTCTCAAGTTGGCTTTATTACACGTTCCTTTAATGCCAGCATGTCATTGTACACAATGTCAGTGACCATGCTGTTACGTTGCAGTCAAAGCAGCATTGTTTTTTGGAATTCTTATATAGCTTGACAGCATTAGCTTGCTGCATTATATAGATTAACAGCATTATTTTGCTGCATTAGAGTATGAGAGTGTCATCTTAAGGTCAGGCCTTCTTGTAAGGGCAGGCTTCTGTGTAGCTGCAGGAGAAAATAGCCAGACAGAGAAAATAGCATTTAAAGGAAATGGTACAGAAAAAACAGCACTAACGACTGTCTAACACATCTGAATAAGTATAGACAAAGATATAACCCAGCATAGATTGGAAAGCAGAACTAGACAGTGAAGCTTAAGGTGCATGGAGAGTTCATGTAAAGGTCACACACACAGATAGTAAGTGAGGGCATGTGCAGGGAAATAGAAAATAAAGTTGAGACAGATAATATAGGGAGGTGTTTTGATTGAAACTGTGCATGAATAATGGGGCAAACAACACAGAGTACTAACCACATAGACAGATGCTGACCAATGTTCCCTCTAATTTTTCATGTGTCTGAGCGAACACACAAACTCTCTGAGCGGTGCCTTGGACCACTGTGAGCGACATCAGACGTGTGCACTGTGGTCACGCCGGCATCGAATCCATCCAAGTTTCATGGTTTATTAAAATAATCAAATTACAGCATTTACATTTATGTTAGACTACTTTTAATTAACTGCTTTAGCCCATTTACAATGAAAATGTAAAAAAACCAAAAAAATAGTCATTGACCTGTGCAGTATGTCAACACTATTGGAAGTAAAAATAACTTGAACTTTTTAGCTTTATATATATATATATATATATATATATATATATATATATATAAAGCTCTGACTTGTATTATGAGTATGAGTATGTGGTGTGGTAGCTCCAATTTTTTTTTTTTTAAATGCAGCCAATGCGCTTTTAAATAAACATTTCAAACTATTTACAGAACAATCAGCTGTTCTGCATCAAATCTGATGCCACACAAATTATTTGTGCCACTCCAAAAAATAATTTCTGTCCACTATGAGATAAAGGAGAACATAAAAAGCCTGATACCTGCAGGCCTGACAACAGGAGTTGAATCACTCCTGTAACATTCAGCAGTCGCCTCATTTTTCTGACACACACAACAAAACTATTGACTACACTACACACTAACTACAAAGATTTGCGCTAAACGTCTCAAATCTCTCACATCTCAAAACACCGCCGTCACTCCTAAAACTTCCCCCCGTTTCTTAACAACTAGATGCCACGTTGCCATATCATTTTTTGATTGGTCAACATGGTACTTTTTTCGACGAATAGGAAAGACAGAGGGGGGTGGGGTTTGTTTTTGCTCACAGGTGACTGCTTTCGAGCGTTTTCCTTATAAAACGCTGTTTTTACCGTTTCTTCCCGCGGTAAATATAAACAACGATAGTATTCAGGAAGAAAACCAAACATTGCATATATTTTTATCACAACTCTGGTTTTACGCGGACTATCAACACAAAATCAAAACTAGTATAAAGTCCACACTTTTTCCGTCAATTGTTCCGTCTGTCCTGCTCACAATCCCAATGGTTGTACACGTTGTCATTAACGTGGCTTCACTCCACATCAGTCACTCCGCTTTGCTAGCTAAAACACCGGTGTCGGCACATAAGGACGCTGTCATAGCCTGTCAACGACGTTGATTAGCTGCGTATATACGAATGTGAATCGCATTATTGGCTGGACTATGGGATAAGGTTCTAATCCCATATGGGAGCAGCCAGTCACTTACTGACTAACACTGCAAAACAGAATTGTTAAAGTATTAATTTCAATTTCAATTGAGGTTAGATTTTTTTTTTTGTAGGCAACGCAGATTTTCTGTGCGCAGAGGCCGTGCCAGCAGTGCGCAATTGCGCACGTGCGCAGCTTAGAGGAAACATTGATGCTGACTGAGGAAGTCTGAAAGCAGTATAAATGTAACAGATCCAGGGACTGCCCTTCTGATCTACAGATGGCTTTCGCGCTATGTACATCTCCCGCGTACATGGTGAATAAAGAATTGATGGAATAAGCGTTCTGTCTTGAGTCGTTTTTCTTGTACCAGGTCAGAATCAAAGGACCGGGGAGGGAATCCAATTCCCAACAGTTGCTCCAGCTTGTGCGGCCCAACATGTTTCCCCACTAGAATCGCGTCAAACTCTGAATCTTACAAGTCGAAAGGAACCAAACAACGACAACCACACATTCAATCTTGATGATTCTCCCATCCCAGAACGTATTCTGGAAAAGCTGAGATCCATCCCCGAAATTTTTGTTCTCGATGACATATCACATGGCCACGCCACAGCTGTAAAACACCAAATCAAATCAAAAAGCACTTCAAAGAGTGGCCAAGGCCCATACAACCAAGTGACAGGGAGGCTGTAAAACAACATCTAAGAGAACTACTTGATGCAGGTATCATTTGAGAGTCACAAAGTCTTTTTGCCTCATCAATTGTATTGGTAAGGAAAAAGAATGGCTCAAAAAGGCTATGCATAGATTACTGTATTAAATCTAAGAACTGTCCGAGATGCATATGCCCTGCCGAATATTGAGGAGACATTTACAGCTGTCACTGAAGCTAAATTGTTTTCGGTCATGGACCTTAAGTCTAGTTACTATCAGGTACAGGTAGCCAAGGATGACAAGCCTAAGACAGCCTTCGTGTGTCCCCCTTGGTCTTTATTTATATACAACAGTAGGTGCGTTGTGTATATGTCCGTGTGCATGTGTGCCAGGAGAAGCTCCTCTACCTGGTACCTGCTTGTTAAGCTCTTATCTAGCAGGTACTGCTCCTTTCCTGCATGATAACGGGTCACAGTGAATTAAAACAACAGTCTGCTGTCCCTCTGCAAAATCTTCACTCCTTTGTTTGTGAAACACAGTTTTGTAGGAGCGACCCTATCATAAAACCCCCCACGGTGTGCTGCAAACTCTGTGTCTATGTGCACGAGCACGAGTGCCTGTGTGTGCGCGTACCCGTATGTCTATGTGAGTGCACGTGAGTGAGTGTGCGTGTGGATGTGTGTGCGTAACAGTTAAAGCACTATGTGCGTATATCTCTATGTACGTGCCTTCCCGAAGGTCATAAAAGCCCATCTCCCTTCCAAACCAAAGTTATTTAGTTACAAACCTTGAGACTCCCACCCAGGCATGCCCTGAGGAATTTCCACTCAACATTAACCTCTCTTTGTCTCACTTTCACAGTTCAAACTGGGGGAGGGCCTCCTAGAAATCTACTCCTAAATTCCTGACACACTCAGGCCTTCATTACATCAAGGGCAGTGTCAGTGTCTCTACAATAATTCTACATTCTAACACATTTCTGAACTCTAAAATAGGCTACGCATATCTTCAAAACTTATATTATTAAAAGATTATACTGACTACTAAGTACAATTTTCTATTGACAGAAACAAAACTGAAAGTCTGAGGAAGCTAACTGTTAATGCCTCTGCACGCAGACCACACTGCAGCACACCCAACCGCATGCCCACACACACACACACACACACACACACACACACAAAATGGGAGGTGTAACCACAAGCATGTATAAAAGAACTTTGTGATGAGCCGTATCTTCATTTCTTCATTCATCAGCTTCATCACAGGTAAGTTACTCACTATAACATGGTTTATACAGACTTCACATTTTCCTATAAAGAAATTAAACGTTTTAGATTGAGTTGTAATTTGAGTTTTCCAATTGTGATTCTTTGTAAATCTTTAAAGTTGCACTTTTTAAAATTTAAAATGATAACTCCACTGGATAACGAAGATGTTCATCTGTAGTTTGTAAACTTTCAATTCAATTCTTAACACTGTACAACTTACACTTAGAGACAGAGTTACTCAGAAGAGTGATGGCGGCAGTGACTGTTTGCAGCACCACCAAAGGCTTGTTCCTCATGTTCACGCTGCTGTCTCTGGTTTCCCTTTCAAGTGCTCTGATAGACAAGGACCAGCTGGTAAATAGTTTTTTCTTAACCTTCAGTAATTTTGCGAGTTGTAATATTTTTTTAGTGTAACCACTTGTATATGATTGATTTCAGAAACAATTCAAAGAAAACTATCAGATCATGAAGCAACATCTGGACAAACTGAAGGTCAGTGCATGTTCAGAGAACTGCAATAAGAAACTCATAGATATATATGACCAAATATACCGTTACAACATAGTAAACTGCCTTCCTGTAATATGAAACTGTTAAATTTCCATCAGGCTCAGCGTGAGGAAGAGGTGAACTTCAATTCCGAACTGTTGAGTGAATACTTGAAGCTTATGGATCCGTTGATCGAAGGGATGAAGAGATCTATGAAAGATTCACCTGATGGTTTTTATGAAGAAGTCACACTTATGGAGAGCTATAAGAATTTAGTGGCGGTGATTAAGATTGAAATTGACAGGAAGAATAAGAACTTGGGTGAGAAAATGGAGGAAACTGAAAAGGAACTGGGAGAGCTGAACAAACGGATTAAATGCATTGAGGAACACCGAGATGAATTGTAACTTCCATGCCAGTCATTTCATTTTTCTTTATTAATCTGTTGTATCTCTGGTTAGTTTCCATTTTATATAGTACAGCTTTGCTTAACTTCAGTTTAACTTTTATTTAGAGCTTTCCTTCTTCTTTACTGTCTGATATTAAAAAAAGATTTCACTATTGGCCACCATTGTGCACATGCTTATATGTGCTGATGACGACTGTTAAGAATACATTTCCAGTAGTTTTTCTGCCATTAATTAAATATAAATTGGAAACAAACATATAAACTGCAAACTGCCACACATTAAAGACATTTACCTACTACTACTATTGTTTCTTTTCCTCGGCAACATAATGATTAATTACCTGGTCACATTCTTGTGAAATGCAAGTATGCCCTCACCAGAAAGTTTCTGCTGTTTATAATTGATGATGGTATTCATAATTTAATACAATAATAATAACTATTATTATTATTGTTAGTAGTAGTAGTAGTATTGCGAATGTTTGACCTTTTTTTTTTTCATTTATTTGTATAGTGCTGCAGCATTGATAGTTTTGCATTGAATTGGGTTAACCACATCTGTGTGTCACTGGCACAGACACCCTTGTTAAGAAAGCCTGATTACTGGTGCATGATGGTAACTGGAGAAACGCTTTCACTGTTTGTCCATAATGTACTTTCATAAGCATCATGCTGCATCTTACACCTTTACTAGTTTCCTGTATTGACTCCTTCCATACACCTCACTCTCAGTAGTCAGATCATGTTTTTTGGTCCCTTCAGTTGTTTATTATTAATGATCTTCAGGGTGATTCTTAGTAGTGATGGGATTTCCAGCTCTTTTTAGAGAACCGGCTCTTTCGGCTCCGAACCGGCTCTTCAGGTTGTTTTGTTGCTTTAATTAATTTATTATTAACAATAATATAAAATTATGCACAAAAGGAATTACTAATATAAAAAAAGTGGTTTTATTTATATATGTTTATATATAAATATATGCGGTGGCCCCTAGAAACAAAACACGTACAAACCCAAAACCCATTTCTAGCATTAACTGAACTTCCACAACAGAGCTACTAGATCACTTAAATTACACAATTGAAAGCATGTGTGTATTGTTTGTGTATTTATACACAAGCACTCATATATGTTCAAATAATTAAAAAAAAAAAGTTCAGTTACCTGTTACTACCACACACCAAATCCGGTTGTTGGTACTTCTTGGCTTGTGTAGCCACCAGCTAACAAAAGCTCAACACTGCGCCTAGCACCCTGGAGCACTTCTGTTGTGTTTTGTGCGTGTTTTGAAGTTTGTACGTGCTTTGTCTCTAGGGGCCACCGTAAATATACTTTTATTTATTCACTCCACATAAAATGTAATAAGTAAATCATATAATACAAAAACCAACTATTCACATTTCACCTTTTAACTATTTAAATTTTCAGCTTTTTCCTTTTAAACAAATTTAAAGTGAAACAACACAAAACGCTGCAAACAACAACAGAATTAAATATAAATTAAAATATGAAAACAAAAAGAAGATGCATATTCTCTGTCATATGGGCCCGCAGGAATAAACTTTCTGAATCCTTTATCATCTGCAACTGAAAATAGTTGTGTATGATTACTATACCTTTCTAATGTGATGTTGTTGTCCCTGGATCTCTTTCTCTCTCTCTCCCTCTTCCCAGCGCAAAGCAAAAGGCTCGCGTGCCGAGTGGAGCGGAAAAAAGGTGCAAAAGAGGGTGAGAGAAAGAAAGAAAAAAAACCACGGGTCCCAATAAGGAGCTGGCTCGCGTCGTTCACTTCAAAGACCCGGCTCTAAGAGCCGTTTCGTTCGTTTGGGCATTCGTTTACATATAGTTCTCTTGAAGTCCCACCATCCATCCATCCATTTTGCTCCGCTTACCGGGGCTGGGTCGCAGGGGCAGCAGCCCAAGTGGAGAAGCCTAGACCTCCCTGTCCCCAGCCACCTCCTCCAGCTTATCGGGGGGAACACCAAAGCGTTCCCAGGCCAGCCGAGAGACATAATCTCTCCAGCGTGTCCTGGGTCTGCCCCGGGACCTCCTCCCGGTGGGACATGCCCGGAAAACCTCAGTGACTGTTTGCAGCACCACCAAAGGCTTGTTCCTCATGTTCACGCTGCTGTTTCTGGTTTGCCTTTCAAGTGCACTGATAGACAAGGACCAGCTGGTAAATTGTTTTTTCTTAAGCTTCAGTAATTTTGCAAGTCACCACAAACAAAGTTGTTGGTGTAACTTTTTTTTTAAGTGTAACCACCTGTATATGCTGGATTTTCAGAAACAACTGAAAGAAAACTATCAGAACATAAAACAAGAGACGGACAGACTGAAGGTCAGTACATGTTCAGAGAACTGCGGACATATATGACCAAATATAACGTAGTAAACTGCATTCATGTAATATGAAACTGTTAAATTTGATCTCATCAGGCTCAGCATGAGGAAGAGGTGAACTTCAGTTTTGAACAGTTGAGTGAATACTTGAGCCTTATGTACCACTGATGACAGTTCACTGAGGACTCACAGGCAGGACTCCGATTCTTGGAATGAACACATTGGGATTTATTGCAACACGTTCTCACTCCCAAACCGTAACATTTTACGCTAGGTGACAAATCGTCAACATATTACGTTTTCGGCTACCCACCACGTTCCTAAATGACCTCGGAAAAATGAGGAAATACGAGAACCATATGGACTCAATCTACACATGTTCGCTCTTTTTCTTCAAATCTCTTAGAAACACGCTATTTAACATCATTAAAGTCCTGGTTAAGATCAGGAAAAAGGTTATGGTTAGGGCTAGGGATAAGGTTAGGTTTAGAGCTGGAATACAGGGCTGGAACGTCTATTACCGCGGGAGCATCATTGCACTGGATTTCGGCCATAACCCGCCGCGTACCATAAGAACGCCGAAGGTCTCCTTTTGCGTTCCTCAGGAACGCCGCGGGACGTGACAAAACGTCGGCATGTTACGCCTCGGGAGTGAGAACGGGCTGTTTATTAAACACTTCACCAGGTTTATGTACAAAGAGTGCAGGGGATACTGCAATATACAGCGGTGACAGGGGCAAGGGCTCTGGCAAATCCAGAGAGGGGAAGACAGGAAAAAACACTCTCTCCTCTTCGGTCACACGCTGCTCGCTGCCAGCCAATCTCCAATCACTCACAATAAGAATCTTCTCAGGAAACACAGTGACAGATCCAGGAAATCTATGTAGAGGACACACATTAGCACAAAGGCACAGAACCAGCAAGAGCTATCAACTATATTTTGAGTCACATGACGATCCAGCGATGAGTAGCTGCCATCCTCTGGTTTAAACGTTGACAGCGATAATGAGGCACAGGTGTTTCCTCTTCACAGGTGCGTGGGCCGAGGACGTGAACCTGCAACGAGTTCTACCCAGGCGAGAGAGGGGGGGAGAGAGAGAAACAAAAACACTACTGATCAGCTACCTGCTGATCCATCGGGGCGTGACTGAAGAAAGCTGCGAAAATTTTACCTGGTTTTCCTTGAATTGACACATTTATGGAAAACATTAAGAATTACGTGAAGGAAAGTAAGGCTAATATTGTCAGGGAGAATGAGGAGTAGAGTGCTGCGTCTTTACTTACACTTTCACTAGTTTCCTGTAGTGACTCCTTCCAGACTCTTCACTCTCAGTGGTCAGATCATCAGCGGAGTATGCACAGCCCAGGCTCTCTTTCCTGTGCTGAATCAAATCAGTCAGTTGGGCAGTACTTTTAGCTTGACAATGCTGTCATGGTCCTGGATTGCTGACCCAGTGTTTTGTGTTTTTTGGTCCTGTCAGTTCTTTATTATTAAAGATCATCAGGATGATTCTTGGGTTCTTTATTATTAAGTTTTTCAACTGTGTCTCCTGGGTGTCTCTATAGTCACCTTTTTATGTAATATATTGTCTCAGTCGCCCATTGCACTTTGTCGAGTTGTCTCTTGTTGTCCATGATCTTGTTCTCATGTGTTTTGGATTCTTTGGATTTCTGAACTCTATTTCTGTACTGTTTGTACAGCATTTTGAAACCTTGGGGCGACCGTGGCTCAGGGGGTTGGGAAGCGCATCTATAACCGGAAGGTCGCCGGTTCGATCCTTGGACTCTGTCCTGGTCGTTGTGTCCTTGGGCCAAGACACTTCACCCGAGGACACATTCAGTCTGTCTGCCCAAGGGCAGCTGTGGCTACAACTGTAGTTTGCCTTCACCAGTGTGTGAATGAATAGTGGAATTATACAGCGCTTTGGGTGCCTTGTTGCCTTGAAAAGACAACACAAAAGCGCTATATAAATAAATGCAATCCATTACCTTAGCATATGAGCAAAAAAAACCCATATTATTGTATTAATGATGAATTATTGGAAGTCAAAGCTCTACAGCAGACACGTGGGAAATTGATGAACTTTACTGCTCATCACTGTATAGTTAAAGAACTGAAAAATGAAAGGATGCATTTGCAGCGGTGTAATATAATCCATGTATTTCATGTACCAAGGTACCCACACTCAGTCATAGACACAAACAGGACCACATACACACAACGGTGAAGACAGTTACACAGACATGAGGCACAGAAGCTGCTTTGTGCATTCAAAAGAAGGACACGTCACCATTTGTTACATGTCCCCACAGCCAGGCTTTTAGCAGACAGTACGGCAACAGGATAATAACTTTTTAAATGTTTTATTACAAAACAACGTGACAAAACAATACACTTTATGTTAAAATCCACACTCACAACATGAGGTGATGGTGTCTTTGAGTCTATAAGGTCCATTCCTAGAGACTGAAATGAATTTCATATCCTTTGAACGACTTCTGTCTCAGTGATGGTGAATCTGAGCAGTGACAGAAAGCAGCATTCAGTTTCTCGCGTCTTCTCTGCAGCTACTTTTCCACAGTGACACAAGTCTGACGGACCTTGAACCCATCAGCCTCTGCACATCCTCGGCAGAGCAGAGAGGGACAGCCCCGTCACAGTCACTGCAGTCCATGTGAAGGCTCCTCAGTGAATTTATGGTTCTAAATCTCTGTCAGTGACGTTTCTCTGTTTGAGGCCCAGGACCGGTGCAGTCTGACCGGGCAGTCTATGGCTCAGCAGTCCTTTGGTGCCTTTGAACCCATCGAATTTTGGGATTCAAGTGGTGTGTGTGAGAAAGAAGCACAGACAGCAAGAGAAAGAGAGACAGGCGGTGAGAGAGAAGTGCACTTTTCCTTTCCAGGAGAAGCAAATGAGAGCAAACAACAACAGGGGTTAAGGAGAAAGACAATATGGCTTTTCCATGTCTACAGATGTAGACGTTTCATCTTTGATTCTTTGTAATATTAGAATTATGTAATCGCTCAGTTTCAAGTCCATTATCACCTGTTCACACTGCTCATATTTACATTTATATGTACATCGGCAACAGCTCTCATCCTGAGTTACTCATTATAAGAAGTCTATACCAACACTGTCATATGATTTCTGTCCTGCAGCTCTCTCCGTGCATAACAGGTCTCTCTCACATGCTTGGACATAAATTTATATTTCTCATAAATCTCTGAAGTCTCTCTCACGTCACAGCTCGTATTCAAAGGCATTTGGCAGTAGCCACTTTGCACTGATTCCAGTAGTTTTCAGGTTTTTTGGAGGATGCAAAATGGTATCGAACATTTTCATATCGAACTTTCTTCACACCTTGCCAGCGGTGCTGGTGATTTAAACATGGTAAAGCTGGAGATCTCCTCTTCTAGTCTTTTCATTCCTTCCCCCAACCCATCCCTCAGACCCTCCTCCACCTCTTCCCCCTCCCCCGACTCTCTCTCTCCCCCCTCAGACCTCACTCTCTCCCGCTCCCCCGTCCTTCTGTCCAGCATATCTGGCGATAGAAATTCAGGGCCAAGCCGCCTCCCGCTGCCGCTTGTGTTGCAGTTGGCGTACAGAGAATTCCCATGGCCGTTGCTGGAGTTGCTGCTTATCAGAGTGTCGCTGTAACTGTGCCCACCGTTTCCATGGTTGCTAAGGAGCGTGGTTGTTGTGGTCGAAGTCGCCGTCCCGTTTCGTTTTTCCGCCATCCGGAATCCATCCGAGAAAAGGCTGGAGCTGCTGGGGGATTGAGGAGTGGCCGAGGAACCCAGCAAGTCCCGCCCCTTTCCCGATGACAACGAATTATCTGGTAGGTTACGGGCAATCCCACACCGCCGTTTCACAAAGAAGATAAGGACGGCGACAAAACTTAAAACTAGTAAGATGGCAAATATGTACAAGGCCAGGATATGACGACCTTCGGATGTTGATACTTTTTCGACACTGGGAGCTTCTAGTGTCAGGTAATAGGCTGCTCTGCGGCAAGGGGTGGGGTCTCTGACTGCCGGCCCCCCCTCCTAGATGAGAGAAATAGCACAGACAAAAAAAAAGTCCTTATTTTCAAAAAAATAGCAAAAACAACAAAAAAAGACAAAAGAAAAGCAAACACAGCTCTGCTTCGTGGCTTCATACCTGGCACGTGCAGACATAGTTTCCCAGATTGTCGTCAGTGACAACCACCTCCAGGTCAGAGTTGTGCTGCCTGGTGTGTCTGTGGAGAGGATACTCCCAGCTACAGGGCCGAGGGGACAGCTGGACGCACTGCAACAAGAGGCGCAGGCCCCGGAACACTTGCAGCACTTGGGGCGACGGATTGCAGCGACCTGGAGCGGAGGGCGAGAACGGAGACGGCGAATAGGTGATTAACAACAGCAGGCATTTTCACTCACAATCACACTGGACAGCGACGATCACGCTATCTGAAATGAAAGTATAAACTTACCTTCTGCTACATTACACTTTTTTAAGGCAGCGTCTACCACATCACCAGGACCGGGCCTGCACACAGGGCAAAATTATAACAGTTAATAAAAAAGTCATTTTAGCAGCTGAACTGACTTCAGCTTTTTTGTAAAGTGTATTTTTATGAACACTTCTTACATATAGCTCAATTTTCTGTATTACATTTCCATTTTATTTTCCTTAGGAAAACATTGGTACACGAAAGTACTGCTGGAATAAAAATGGGTCACTGTGGTATTTTATAACCTTATACAGCTGCTGCCTGCCTTTCATTTCCATTTTTCTGGAAAATTTCCAATTCACTGTGATATTCCTGTAGTACTCACTCTTCTGTTGTTTGCTTGCAGGCCTCCTCCTTTGTGCTCCACACACAGCCCAGTCCTCTGGCTCTGGCGCACACCTCACAGCTGCGATACAGAGCGCAGCCTTCAGCTTGGACACGAGCCAGAGACAGAGGGCTGCCCACCAGAGCGTGGCCCTGGAAACACGGAGAACAGTTGCAGAATCGCTGAGAAATGGAACGAAGCACGGCTGTGCTTATAGTATGTGTATGTACACGTGCGCTCTACCTTGTGCAGTAATATATTGTTAACAGGTTCCTGTGATGTGAACAGAGGAGTCTCCTGCAGTAAGGTGACATTCTGGCCCACTACTGCCACCTGGTGGAGCTCCCCACGGTCTGCAACACATTTTTGTAATATTAATTTCTGTATTTCACATTTAAGTCACAAATTCTAATACAACTTGTGAAAGTTTAGGCTTTTATCAATTTTGCATTCAGGACCATTATCTTTATTTTAGTTCAGCTTTAGGGAGCTGCCTCCGTTAACTACAATTTTAAATGCACTACAATTTCTATATCCTTCTGTCGTCTCTATTGTCTGATCTCTCACCTGTTCCTAGATACAGCACTGCTGCCCTCCGCTCCTCGCTGCCGTCCTTCAGATTTACAGCCAGTTTGGTGTAACTGATTCCCTTTCGAACCAGCAGGGATGCTGCAGTCACACTGTTCTCCATCAGAGGGTGGTCTCTCACAAATGTCAGCACCTTGTCAGGAAGTTTTAGGGAGGACTCAAAGCCCTCAGCCTTTAATGCACTGTTTAAACACTATTATAAAGAAAGGAAAGGGTGTGTCTTAGTGATTTATGGTAGTAAAGACAAATAAAATGCATGCATGGTACATTTAAACTTCCAGAGGGCTTCACAATATTACATATGTGCCTCTTTTAAAATGTGAAGATATCATGTTTATAGAAATAACTAAGGTATAAATTTAGCCTGGAATTTATTTTCATCTATTATTTTTTAATATATACAGCTGAGAAGTCTTGCAAAACCAAATGTTGTAAAGTCTATACATCCGCCTCATCAGAGTTCACATTATAAATGCACTGGATGAAGATTTGTGGAACTAAAATCTGAACAGAGGATTGAAAATCAGCATGTACTTGAAATCATCTTGAATAGATGGCTAAAATTAACTGTACTTTTGAACATGTGTGCCACCCTGTTAAATATAGCTGTTAGAATAAATATATGTACACCAAGTATATTCACTAACTTCTCACAGATTAAAGGAACTGTGTTTTTAAGTGTTACTCTGACCTTTTGGGAAAAGGTCAGAGTAAAAGAGTATCTTTGGATCATATCCAGAAGGACACGTTGCTAATAAAAGAGAACAAACATCATTTAACCTCAGTTTTAAATGCCAAACAGATCAAGTATTTTTGGCAGGATAAAAAAATGTTGGACCAAACAAGTTACGCCTTGGATCAAAGAAATGATTCCAAAACATCCACTAGAGAAATTCACATAAGGTCTCCTCCTTTCTGAACTTTAAAAAGGTTGTTCAGTGTAAACCAAGCATTATTTAGATTGTAAAATCTTCTACAACAACCATAAATCATCAGTGATGTTTGCGGGCTGCCATATTTTCATTCAGGAAAGCAGTGTAAATCATCGAAAATGTGAAAGTACAGTTTAATACCTGGCCAGGCCGTGGTGAGGGGATCGGCTCATGATTGATCCAGTTGTCGCAGCTTTTCTTCAGCTCTTTAAACGGACCATCCAACACTTTGCTGATGTCAGACAGGCTGAAAACACACACGGCCGACAGGTCTACTTGCTCCCTGTGTGAAAGGGAAAAAAATGTTTAGCATGATGCTAAGTATGGAAGGAAAAAGTTCATTTTTGAAAAAGAGTAAAATCACATCTTTTTTTGGAAAATAAGCATGAAGCTACAGCAAGTAAACAGCTTCATGCTTATTTATACTTTTTATATCATGCAATTGAAAACTGTGAATGAGCCTGTATTGCACCATATCCACTGATAGATCATCTATATTTGTCTACAACAGCAAGAAACTACATTTCCAGTGTTACAATATCTCGTATGACCAAGGCTCTGCTCTGGCCTCTTGCCCCTGGTTACTCTTTGGCTTACCACTGGGAGGTGAACAGTCCATAGAAGTGTGTGCTGCTGGGGTCGCCTGGAATATGTTGCATGGTGAAAACATCAGTTAGGACGTTATAGCGCTGGCCGCTGGGCTTGTCCTCGCACACCAGCTGAGCCTTGAGAAAGGTGGTCCAACGTCGCTGCAGAGTCTTCATCCCTCCCACATCAGACTGAACAGACAGAGTTAATCTTAACAGGGATTCAATCATATATAGGGATCAATGATTCAGTCAAGAAGGTGGGTTACCTTGCAGACCCGGGCCACCCTGGGTACTTTGACTTTGGTGTAGAAGTCATATTCTTTGGCCACCTCGTTAAAGAAGAAGTAGATTTTGTCATCGTCTCCTGTCGGGTTTCCTGCGGACTGCTCTATGAAAGCGGAGCTGACAAATTCTGGGTCTGAGAGAAAAAACACCCGCAGACACACAGTTCTAATTATCCTTGTGGGAAAGTGTGGGGTCAGCATGTGTGACTGTGGGCAAACGTGTCTCTTACCGCTGAGCCAGTTGATGGATCGTTCAGTTCGGATGCGCTCCTGCTCAGGGCCCGTTGCCCGGGAGATGTCGAAGAGTGTTCCCAGGAAGTTGCTGGTAGCTGCTGTGTAAAGGAGACCATCTAAAAGGCAAAAACAATGAGAGAAAGGACAGCGTTTATTTTATATAAAGATATCAGGAGAGCTTAAAAACTCTTGTTTAAAAATTTCATTTTGACCAGGAAACTTAATCAGTCAATCACACACAGTGGTACTTACCTGCCATAATAGCTGTGTAATGCTGACTAGGCTCAAAAGGACACTTTCCCTTCCCTGACTCCATCCTCACCACTCCATCAACTTCTTCCAGAGTAAAGGTAGTGGCATTCTGCAGAGAAGAGAAACAAAGGACTTATATTTCCTAATTAATTACAGGCTTTTCTGTCTGATCTCGTACAGATTGCTTTTTGGCAACTTACACTGCTTCATTCATAATTCATTCATTATGATCTCCTGTGCTTAAAAGGCTTAGTACTATGCAAAAATAAAAATAAAAATGCAATATCATGACATGTTCAGACACCCACAAAAAGAATCAAGTATCTCTTTAATCTTGCTTTTGCACTCCACAGTTGCTATTAAAATGTTGGTGTATTTCCAAGTCTGTGAATGAATGTGTTCCCCAATTTAGCCTCTTCTTTAAAGGTATAATACTGTCAACAGATATTCAAGGTGCAACTGCAGTATATTATGATGCATCACAATAATGAGGTTTATTTTTATTTCACAATTCAGTCATGATCAAATGATTATGTCATGTCCTCTCTTTCTCTCTTTTTTTAGAATCATCTGTTTTCACATCAGTTAAATTTTAATTTGTGGATTTGGGGAACAGCTACACTCCTAAAAATAGATGCTGTGAGAAGGTGTTGCTGAAGCCTGGAAAAGTCTTTAGACCTCACTGCAGGTGGTGTATAATCGCATTATGGGTACAAGTGTGGGAGATCCATCTGCACTCATTAATGCTGCATGTGCAAACTCAAACCCATTATGTAACCATATTGTGGCTCGCCTGTCTGTATGTCTGTCTGTTTGAGCAGGGTCAGAGGTCATTATCGTGCATCAGTCGCTAAACTACAAGCGCATGGACGCACTCACCAAGAAGGCACACTGAGGGTCAAAAGCATAGGTGCCGCACACATAGATGCGACCATCTCCCAGGAACTCCAACAGTCGGATGTAGTTCCTGCAGTCGCCCTGCAGGGGGAGACAAACAGTAAAAAAATAAAGGCAACATAGAAGACAAGATACGTATCCATTTTAAGCTCGGTTTAACAATCAGGACATACAGCAAATATGTTCATAATTACACATGTTTAATAAGAGTTAAATTCACATTGGATTAAGAATGATTTCACTCAGTGAAAAAGGGCAATAGGTATGTTATATGATAAAATAGTCTTTGTCTACACTGATATATAAATAAGTTCCGTTATAAACAGACATTAACTTTCTGCCTTTTTTTGTTCTTCTTGTTGCTGAACACCAAATGATTAATGATTTTCAAAAATGTTTTGAATTTTGAGACAAAAAGGTGTTTTCTTCATGAGCAGTTCTAAAGAGTTTAAAGGGTAAAGAGTTCAGTTTTGAACAACAAAACGGGAAATTGGAGATGCCTCGCTGCTGGAGGTGACACCTGAGATTCCCACTGCTATCAACAGAGGCCTCACACACACACACGCACACACACACACACAGGCATGAAACTTGAGATCATCCACTTTCATGCATGACACCAGATTACACATATATTTTTGAGCAAACTTTATTTTTCTTTCCTTATTGTCACACATCAGAAGCTGTTATGGAAAAACACCCTCACTGTCCCATGCCAGTTACCAAGAAACCATGACGCAAGCAATTTCTACTAAGCTCTGTGCGTGTGTGTGTGTGTGTGTGTGTGTGTGTGTGTGTGTGTGTGCCATCCTGGATGAGCTCCAGGCCTGATTCACCTCCCCAGAGACCTGATCCTCTCTGATGCACAGATCGTGTCACTCAAACCAGCCCTCCCCAGCCCTCCCCAGCCCTCCCCAGCCCTCCCCAGTCCTCCCCTTCCCTCCATGCTGGTACGGCTCCACGTGAGTTGGACAGAGAGCCAAAAAAGAGAGCGAGAGAGCGAGAGAAAGACAGAAGTGGAGCTCAGGCTGGTAACAAAGGGATCAGCCTGGGATTAGCTATTTCATTGGCCCCAAATTAACCCCATTCATACTAATAAGCTTCATTCACAATCTGGCATGGGGTGGCTCGAATGGCTCTATTCTATTCTGTTTGATTTTATTGAATTCTTTTGTACTCTTGATTAAAATGGCCTCCAATTATACATCTTTCATAGTAAAAACTTTAATGACGTCGGTGCGCATCGCAGAAATAAAAAGTCCTGCCACCTAAACATCTAAAAGCTTTTCATGCTTGCTGACATTTACCTGCTCAAAACAATCTCCCGGTAATTACTGATGTATGTGTGTGAGAGGACAGGGTCCAACTTTTTTCTCCTGACCTCATGCTCCGCGCTCACCCTCCATTATCTCTTTCTGTCCAGCACTTTTCTCACTGCTTCTCTTCTGCAGACTTTCTCCTTGCAAGCACTTCCACAACAGTTTTGACAGTGCAGCACATACAGTGATGCTACTGTAGCACCTGAAGTAAATTAAGTAAATATTGATTGACAGGGGTTGTTTTCGTCTTTCCCTCAAAGCCTCATCTTAATTTGATTTAATTTGAATTATATAGCACCAGATTGAACCAATAGTTATCTCAAGCCACTCTATATTATAGGGTTATAAACAGTAACCGAATCTCCAACGATCCACTTTGAGCAAGAACTTGGTGACAGTGAGGAGAAAAAAACTCCCTCTGAACCTGAAGATGACACATTAGTGCAGTTTTAGTGTCTTTTAGCTGAATGTTTTGGTTTTAAGCTCCATTCAGTTAATTTCTTATTTGGCTCATAGCCAGTCTCATCAGCATCAGCTAGAGGCCCGCTGCTTTTTTGGTCTTTCCAAGTATGTGTTACCCACCCAGCAATGAAGAGACGTTACTGCATTTCCCCCAATTTTCTTTATTAAGAGGGCATTTCTGTAAGATTCTTACAATTTAACTCAATTGTAGTTTCTTTAAGGTGCTTTATATTGTAAGGTAAAGACCCTACAATAACAGAGACAACCAGACAACTAATTATGAGTAAGTACTCGGCAACAGCAGGAAGGAAAAACTTCCTTTTCACAGGAAAGAACCTTCAGCAGAACTTGGTTCAGGAAGAGGAAGCCATGTGTTGTGACATGTTGGGGTGTTGGGGGTTACACAGGAAAAGATTCAAACTTACAAACCAAAAAATCCCAAGAAGCATTTAAGATTTTAGTATTAGTGAAGCAATAACTATAAGTATGATGACTGTATACATGCACACCCACTACTTACTAAAGCTTTGACGTTTTCTTACACCTTATGATGAATACGATGACTCAAGTAAGATCTTTTATCATATATCAACATCTTTTCCTGCAATCCTGTAGTTAGTAATGTCCTGCTGATAAGAGTAAACTATTACTAACGTGTCCTTATTTGTCTCTGAGTCTGCAGTTTTCACATGATTCACACACACTCTCTACTCTACTCTCCTGTTGAGTCTATTGTCTTGTCTCTGCAATCTTCATTTATTCTCCTCTGCACTTCCTCTCTCTCGATTGGTTCGACTCCCCTCCTGCGCCCCCTCCCCCACTTTTTTAAACCATCTGACTCACGTATATTCTTGTAATCAATGCCTTTGTAGAAAAAAAACAACCCTTTCCTGGCTTTATCAGTCTATCACCTCCTTACAGTAGAAAACAGCAAACTGTGCTGATGATGATTACCAAAAAAACAGGTCAAAACTAATTGCACTTCCTTCTCTTTTGAACCGCTGACCTTCCACTGGCTTTGTTTATCTTTGATTTGAGAGATTTTCTTCTGGTCTGATTCAATTTGGAGCATTATCCAGTCATTTAAGGAAATCTTTTGTGTTTTTCTCAGGCCGCACACTCCACTATGCCAGCAAAAGATCTGTTTCAGTCTGTTACTTCTGGTTTAAACCAATAAATCAGTCAGGTACAAGAAATGTAGATCAAGTGTGTGTTTCTGCGAGCTGTTTGGTCAGAGCAGAGTAACATGCTGACATGTACAGCTTGAGTGGGTAGTGCGCTCTAGTTAATCAGTTTCCGTAGTCAGTTACTGGACATCTGTGAGTCCACATCCACTTCTTTCTGGTTTTTCATCTCTATCTCTCTCTCTCTTTATATACACACATGCACGCGAGCACACACACACACAGACACACACACACCCCTACTGGGGCATTGGCATAAGTCCCAGAACTTCCCATCCAATGCCCAACAGCACAGGTTTGTAAAGCACACACAAAGACACACAAATGTACGGCACAGCACAAAATAAAAGCAGAGACATGTGACATCTAAGTCTTTGGTGATTTTTAAATATATATATATAGAAGCAGTAACCTCCTCTTTGTCTACATTGGTTTCTCTTAATGAAGACCTAGTCTTTGTTGCATGCATCAAAATCTTTACTGCTTCAATCGAGGACCATGCGCTTAGTCATGTGCACCATTCATGTATATATGGGTGAATGTATGAATGGACTCCTATACATATTATTGGTATGTCTGGTAAATGTCTCCTCAGTTGCAAAGGTTGGGATTCGTCATAGCTTATTATTAATACCTTCTAGTCCAGCGGTCTCCAACCTTTTTTGCGCCACGGACCGGTTTATGCCCGACAATATTTTCACAGACCGGCCTTTAAGGTGTCGCGGATAAATACAACAAAATAAAACTAGTACCGGTACCGAAAAAAATACGATTTATTCATAACACACGTGAAAAGACCCAGGAAAACCGAGTTAACGAAAAAACGATAACAAAATAACGCTAAAAACCGCTAAAAACCCTGAAAACCATACATTTCTACCCCGAGTCTCACTCTCACGGCCCGGTACAAATGACTCACGGACCGGTACCGGTCCGTGGCCCGGGGGTTGGGGACTGCTGTTCTAGTCCACTGTGTTTATGTTTATCCAGCAATCTTTGTAAAATAGTTAAATAAACAGAAAAATGGAAAGCCTAACATTTAATGTATTCAGAGATTTGGATATGAAACTAAGCCAGATATTCTCATTTACATAGCGACTCAATTAATATTAGAAACAATCACCGTAGTTCATGGACATTCGAATGGTTCATTAGATTTTATCTGGGTACGACTGAGCTGAGTTCCTGCAGGAAGTAGAAGTTTCAGTGCTGGCTGTGTTTTCCAGTCTGTTCTTGGGTTTCAAACAGCAATAATGGAAGTCAAAGCCACATTTCAGAATAGCAAGATTTAAGACAGCACTACAATTTTGCATTACCACCAGTTTGGCTGAACTAGACAAAAATAACACACAAGCAGCACACATGCACTGTTCTCACCTCTGTCTTTCCCTTTCCCTCACATGACTTCCTCTTGTCGTCTGAGACATCCCAAATAATCTGCAGGAAGAAAGAAGATACACAGACGTAGTAAGTCTGTCAGTTTTCTTATACACAAAGATAATACCATAATACATGCTTTGGCAGAGAGCACCAAAATACAACGCAAAATACTTTTAATGCTTTAAATCCACACCTGTACACCACTGTCGCACTGTTAGAAAGAGTTTCACTTGTTTGCTGGTAGGTAGCATAACAACAGTAACTGCAGTGACTCCAGACAAGCTCACACAAGTATGGGACAAGTTTGACTATTATATGGACGTATGCGACGGGGGACACATATAGCCTTTTGAATCGGATGATTCTTTTTGATACACCCTGTATTCAGTGGTTTAATGCTGCTGCCTGGTTACTCACACACTTACCTTTAATGGGTTTTTTTCATTGAGCTTCTTGGTGTCTACAGCCAGTATGGCATCCCTGGCACCCAGGAACAGCATGCCGGATGTGCGGTCCAGCAAGAAGGTGCTGAAGTTTGCCACATCGCCGAAAGTCTCCGAACCCAGGATGGTGTCTGTCAGACAGAGGGAGTGAGAGAGGGCGATATGTGTCAATAACAGGATCTAAATGAATTTGGAAAGACACACTCAGAAAACAGGGCTTGGAAAAAAAAATACATCTGTTCGCTGCCTCCTTGACCCATGTAACTGTGGAAACAAATGGTTGACAGGATGAGATTAAGCAAACACCATATTCCCAGCAAGAAGTTCCAAAGAGATAAAGGGATGGAGGGATGAGAGTAACCCGTGTTTCACACTGTCCTCTTACACAATCAGAGCAGCAGATTAATTCCTAATCTCTCTGAGACTTTTTCATCGTTCTTTTCACTCGATGTTTACCGCCATTTTTCTGCCCTTCTCTCTCTGCAGTGATATACTGTTTACAACAAAGGCATCTTCCAGCTCTTCCGTCCTTCCTTGCAGCTGTCTGGAAACAACCTTCTGTTTGCCTCCTTTTTAAACGCCGTCCTCGTTCAAACGCAAATCCACTGCAGAGGAGGAAATACAACAAACTAAATTATGCATAATCATAATGTATAATACATAACTGATTCATCTTCTACATAATACATGGTGTGTAATATCAGCCATAATTCTCTCCTTAATCTAAAAACTATCAAATGAATCAAATCCCCGAAGCTTTTAAATTGTGTTCCAGCTCTTGTTTGCTCTCTCACTCAGTCAGTCTCCCTCCCACTCTTTCAGCTCTAGGACAAAGCGTGTGTGTGTGTGTGTGTGTGTGTGTGTGTGTGTGTGTGTGTACTGATGTCCCAGCTGCTGAGAGGAAAGAGCACAGCTGTGTGCTGAACTTCTTTTGAGTACTGGTGAGAGATTGTGTGTGTTTGTGTGATTTAGCAGTTTTTTTTAAAGTCCTCCAATGCCACCCTTTTTTAGCCACACGAAGAAAGCCAGACACGGCTTCGCCTCCAAAGAAGGCGGGGCCGGCGATTGATTTCGACGTCCCGATCAAAAACACAGGAACACAAAAGCACGCCTCAAATAAAGAAGCGCCATTGCACCACAGATGACAAATCAGATGACAGATAAATGCTAATGAGTGCAGCATGTGGTGTTAATTTAACCTCAAACAAACTAACAAGAGCAAAACAGATAATGTGCATTACTCACTGCACTTGCACAATTAAACAATTAATGAATCATGACTAATGACAACAACAGAACCAACTCCCATGTTTGTTCACAGGGCAGACGTGGCTTCATAATATGAGAAACTGTATTTATCACCTACATACACACATTTACTGTCAAACTCAACACCTAGCACCTAAAATCTAAAGAAAAGGTGTCCAACATAAAGCCTGGGGGCCATAATCGGCCCAACAAAGACCGATTATTCAGGCCGTTAGAATGCTTTGGAAAACATGAAGGAGTGCATGAGTTTTTGAACTGTTAACTGTATTTTCATAGTTGTTACAGCTTTTTCTATTGATAAAGACCTATCACATTGCCATTAATAGCACAACAAATAGCTAAGTAATAGATAAATGACAGAAATGTTCCTTTTTTTCCCACAATTTACTTTAGAAATTTCTGTTTTGTAACAATGGGTATATGGGTGAAACAAAAAAGAGCATTATTATGAATACAGGATAGTCTGGGCAATGAGTTACCAGAACGTCTTCTGTAATCTTACTCATTTATCATGTAAAAAATCAGATATTTGTTGAATTTGCACTTTCTTATATTAAGAGTTAAACTTAAACGACCATCATTAAAACCAGCATGTCTGTGAACAGCACTGAAAAGTTTGTTTTTAAATGTCGAATCTCCAGCTAAGCACACGTCTATTTCTTTAAAAATCATGTGAATCGCTTGAATATTCAGTGGTCTTAGGCTCAGAAAAATGATTGGAAAGCCTTTCTAACCTATAGCCTTGATGTTTGAGCCCTGACTGCAAGATAAGATGACACTAAAACATAGAGTAGCAGCAGCTCAAGCACAGAAAAGTCAGCTAACTGACTCCGTAAAGCCTGCTACAATCTCTCTGAAATCCCTCACAGTTTACTATGTTTACATTGTTTGCCATTTATGTTTACGCTGCCTGTTCACTGCCTGCAATTTTATACAATTTATGCACTTCACAAACCCTCAAAAGCTCCCACAATGGAAGTAAAGAAAGCAGCATTTAAGGAACGTATAGTATAGATAGTGAATATTACAACTGTATGATATTAAAGTTCCAGCGAATTACGATGGTTTACAGTAGCGTCTGAATTCTAATTTAAAAGCTTTCTTCAGAACAACGTCTGTGGCTGCAATACAGGAAGTGATGTCAGATCACTTCCCGTGTATGTATGGCAATATCTAAAGTTGACTAACTTTACCTGGTCTATAAATAAATGTGTACACCGCAGACCAGATAAGACTGAAAGCAGCATCACTTCTGATAATGAAACGAAACAAGAGAGCCTGTGGCTGCGTCTGCATGCATGTTTCACAGAAATACTGCGTTACTTCCCCTTCAGTGAAAAGCCATATCGCCATGTCACGAACATGTTGTGCTTCAAATCTACGAACGCCGCCAAAAGAGAACAAGCAGCATTCCTTTGTGCATTTCTTACTTAGAAATTAGAACGATAGAGAGGAGTGAATAATTGCACACACCCTCTATTATTATGCAGGGAGGGCAGGTGACACTGGCAGACGTTAGAAAAATACAGAACAGGCAATGCAAACAATCTAAAGTACACAAAGATTTGTTTCTTTTCTATTTAGAGGTAATTTCAAATTTGTGATATACTCCACATATTACGTAGAAGAAAGCATTCCTGGAGGAAAATCCTGCAAGGATCACAAATGGAGTTTGAAGGAACACGACGGCCAATTTGGCAGCTTTCGACTAAATGATTAAAACGAGAACAATCATTTTCTTTCTTGTTATAGCGGGTGGGACTACATCCAGTCACTTTTATAAATGGCGCTCGGCGTTGACACGGTTTTCCACTTAGAGCTCATCTGGGTGTCCGTCTGTGTGGCATGGAAAAAAAAAAGACCCCAACATGCTGACATCTGCTTGTAACTGAATCACAGACATTTTCACGTCCCCCCGCCTTGAATCCAGACTCCCTCATCCAGTCAGTCTGTGTCTGTTTCCTGTAACATTTCACATGAATGTCATTTCTCATTCACTAAGAAGCCATCTGTTCGGCTAAAAAAGCCTCCAGGCAGTCAACAAGCGAGAGCGGCACTGATTTGCTAGTGGAGGGTTAGCACTTCCTGAAAAGGAGCCAATATGAGAAAGGAGAGTGAGATCAATATAATAAAAGGAGACACACACACACGCACAAGCACACATGTGTGTTTATGTGTGAAGTGTTGCCCTTGATTAAAAGTTTTTTCTTTTGGAGTGTGGCGTCCTTCTTTTTGCTTTTACACCCCGAGCTACTGAAATAAACAGCTCCCCTCCTCAATCTGTCAGTCAAAGCTGGCTTCAAATGAAAGACGAGACAGGAGGCAATAAAGCATTAGAGACCTCTCCCGCTCGTTCTCACTTTGTCTCCTTTTTTATATTTGTCACTTCTCTTTATCTGCTCTGTCATCATCCACGTTTTTGTCACCCTGCAGCTTCATAGCACCAAAAGACCCCAATTCTTTAAACTCCCTGTGCTGCCTACTTCCTCTTGCTCGACTGATACATACATACACACACAGAGACCCACACACAGAGCGAAGCAGACATGAGTGTTTGTGACAGAGGCCGAAGGCAAAGTCTGGAGAAATGTCCTTGTGAACTGGAAGACTCATGCACGTGGGTCCACCACCTGCTGTGCACCCTAATGTAGGGAGATGATTCCTAGAGCTACGCCATCTGCCCTTCTCGCACACACACCTTCAAACCAATCCATCCAGAAACACACAGCAGACGAGGCGCAACAAAATAATGTGCAGTTTCTTCTTTTTCATCCCATATTCGTCTTTTATCATGAGGATGACATCGCCATTTTTTTTCAAGGGTTTTATGAATACATTTGGTTTGACGTGTGTCACAGAGGGGGGAAGAGGATGCTGCGCAGGTTAGGGTAAATGCCTCCTCTTTGACGGCAGGAGCCTGCAGCGCACAACCTACTGCATCCCACTTCCTGTGTGTCTTTGCAAAAGGACAAATGTTGCAACAAACAACAGGAGGTCAGGATTTTGCGTGTGTAATCTTTCAAATCCATGTGTTGTTCTGTAGAATAAAGTAGATTAGCACACTAGAGGGTTATTAGAACGAGGCCCGTGTTTAACCACTGTACAGCTTCTTCACAGCGTGGGCACAATGCTTCATTAATGCATTTTCAAGCAATTTCTTTTTTTTTTTAGCTCTGTTTTGCCCGTCATGACCTCCTGAGGAACACATCTGGCACTTTAACTAGTGTCTGGTACTGAGCAGATACTCTGCCAGAACTGCCTGGGCTTCAAATAGCATGAAACTTCTGTGAGACTGAAATAAATGGCAAAGTTACAGGTTGGTTGTAAAACACAAAAAGGACCAAAAGAGTGTAGAATAATGCTGTATTCTCAGTAATAGAGCTACAGTAAAAAAAAATACATAAATTTCTGCTAACTTAGATGAATTTGCCAGCAGCAGTAAAAGATTAACAGCTTCTGTCGAGCAAATTTGGTAAAATATAGATTTTACTGTTAGATTTTACGATTTTATTGTTTTCTTTTAGTTAAGTGAAAAGCAGCTAAAGCGTTCTGACATTCTGTTTGATTTGTGTCCGCCCTGCACATCTGCAGCAGCGCAGCGGTGCAGAGGTCAGCATCGTTGCCTCACAGCAAGACGGTTTCCGGTTCAAAGCTGTCCTTACGCTCTATGTACCTGGTGGCCGCAGGTGGAGCTGTCAGACAGATAAAGCTTTGAGTCGTCTAAGACTAGAAAAGAGCCACACAAAGGTGATTTGTTTTCCAAGTGTTCGGGTGAATAATCACTTACTGGGTGTGTTGCAACTAATTTTCCACCTTTTTTTAAAAGAAAAAAAGATCCATGTCTGCACCGTTACATTAGGATACAAAACTGTTCAAGAATAGTTTAATTAAGGCAGTGCAGAATAAAAAGTGCAAATAAGTACCCTCTGTCAAGGGCATAAAGGCAGGACTGCGTGAGGCTCACTAAGGTAATTTATGTCTTAACAGTGCACAGGGACCTGCTGATTATATCGTGATAATCATTTTTCTTTCCCCGCCACAAGCGCAGTCACACACAGAGATCTGATTATTTCTTAGAATAAAGGCCTTTATTCTCCTGTGTGGATAAATACATGTATACAAATATAAAAGTCGCAGCCACTAAGGCTCATTTTTAAATGCTGCGATAAGTCGAATGTTACTGAAACCACACAGAAGATGCAGGTTTCGTCGAGGAATCGGGAAATGCACGTAAAAAAAAAAAGATTCATATGATGCATCTAGAAAACCTGGTGACCTTAAACATGCTGGCAAAAAAATCACACCCTGACTTAAAAGCGACTGGTGTGAGTATAAATGAATAAGTAGTCCTAAAATACAAAATTCTCTCCCCTGCCATGAATCATTCATTCATTATACATTAAACATGACAGAGAGACAGCAAGGGAGGGTGTGTGTGTGTGTGTGTGTGTGTGTGATGGGGGTATCCATTAAGAGTTTAATAAACTGGCTCTTGCTCTGGGGGACCAACCTTGACTGCAGGGCATTGTGGGACTGGACCAACCAGGAAGTGATAAATTATACACCTCCCTTGTTCAACTGTCAATCAAAACTGACGGGATGGAGAGAAGAGATGCAGAGAGGCGCACACACACACGCAGGCTCCTGCCCCCACAGTCTCTCAACACACACACACACATGGAGTCGGCCCCTACGGTGAGACAGGACACAGCTGCACGAACAACACAATCCCACACTCTGCAGAAACACACATTTATAGCACTATCATCCACTCAATGCCATTTTCCAATTTTCCAGCTGCCGTTTCCTCTGAATTGTTCTGCAGCAGTCGGGGGCAGACGCACTTGAAAGGTTAAAAAGGACAGACCAGATTTTGGCAGATTGTCCCATTGGGCAGCGCGCGCATTAGCCGGCTCCCCTGCTCCGTGCTAGCACTTCAGCGTGCATTATGTTGAATGATAGCAGGCAGCCAGTGTCATCCAAAAGCAGACAACCATCATGTCTGTTACACGCAGCCATAAATCCTAACTGTTTGAGTGATAGGAATAATATGGTTAAGCTCAGTGTTGCCAGGTTTGATGCAGTACAAGCAGGTCAAGCAGGTCGAGCTGATGAGCTTTTCACCTAAACAACTGTTTTACAAATCTCTCTGCTTGCTTCTGTCAAAGAAATCACGAGAGAGGAATCCTGAATAGAAATCCATGGTGGGATTTTGTAACTCCGAAGACCCGACCCCCATACAAGGTCATCGTCTACACTGTAAGAGCTAAATCCATAAACATCAACCCAGTCATGTTGTTGGACTAAAGCACTGTTTTGCATCTCCCTGATGCAAACGTGCAGATTTTGTAAATACAATCTGGATAGTAGACGTTAGGATTGAGACAACAGACGATGATGTCGGGGATTAACCCCAGTCAAGGTGATAAGTGACAGCTCCCCAGTTGAGGCAATTTTAGCTCAGTTCTCCATTGATGCTTTTTATTAATAGAAATATTATTAAGCTTATATTATGAATCTGATGTCCATGTATAACCAACACTGCATTCATGGCCGGACTTCTCTGCTCTTTAAATTAATGTGTGCGGGGAACTGGCATCATTGTTAGGTGTAGAGAAAACAGGAATCTATTTCTGACTAGAGGATTTATTTTTTCACATCAGAGGTATAAGGTGAATCAGCGAAGAGTGCAACAACAAATTCAACGATAGGGAGAAAATCCCATTTCAAAATGTGTTCAAAATCGGAGCGCTTACAATAAAATAGAGTAGATTTGATTCATTTCTTCTGCCTTCATGATATAACAAAAATTATAATGTAAAATCAGTAATTTTTTAGTAAAAAGGATACTGTACTCAAATATACAGATTAGTGTCTAATTACATCTTCCATTAACCTGACCCATATAATTAATCTAGAATAAATATCAGTGGGTTGGCAGTTGAATTAACACAACTAATTAATCAACTGATTACCAAAGATCGAAGGCTTCGCCATTGAATGCAAATGTTTTTTAATGCTGAAAATGAAAAATAAATTGCCTGTTGCTGTGTTTTACTGTCATCCATCAACTTTTTTCCTGTGTTTAGGCCACACGTTGTGCATTATAGAGGTTAGCGGGTAGCGCTCTCCACTAGCCTCCTCTGCTGACCTGCCTGCGCCAGGGGATCAGTGATGCCACAGCAGGGATGATGGAACAATTGGACTATGAAGCAAATCGCCCAATCCTAGCAGAACTAAAACCTGTGGGGCGAAAAGCTTTTAAAAGCTTCATTTGTGGCACAATGGGTTCTCAAGCAGCTTCTATCAGATTCGGCTGTTGAGCAGTTTCTGTTTTTGGGTAACCACTGAAAATGTAGCCATGAATCTGTTATTCTTCTAGATGTTTCTGTAGCATGAATTCACTTTGCTGATATAAAATAAAGGCTAAATAATTCCACTTTGATGCATTTCAAATATATTTCACAATAAGAAGCATCTACTTCGATTGTGCATGTGTGTGTGATGTTTGGTTAACCCCTTGTTATTGTTCCTCAGCAGCTCATTGTCCTTGTTTTGACTGATGACAGCAGTCGGCTATTCAGCTATATCCTGTTTCAAAGAGCCGCGCGTTAAAGTGATGGAGAGGGAGGCGGACAGCTTAACACGGAGTGCTTCGGAATTTAAAATGAAAACGTAAACGTGTAAAGAGGAAAAGGCCGGCCCGCATCTTCGAGACCCCACGTTCGTCTCTGATGATGAAAGATCACAGTCGAATTTGTTGGAAATGTGTGACAGAGATCAAAAGGCTTCGAGTCAAAGGCAGACAGACAATCCTCCTCTTGTACTCCTCTGTATTCGCTGTGAATTTCTGCCTTGTTTCATATGTTAAATGGTCGCACAAGGGCACGAAGTCAGCGTGCCCAAAATATCCAGAGAAAGAGCTCATCATTTAGCTCTTACAAGCAGCAGTCACTACATACCGATTCAGCCCAAAGCTAAAAAGGCGAAAACCTAACAAGTGTGCGACATGTTTTATGTATGGACGCAATTGTTAATTTCACTGAAAAGTTAATTTCACTGAAGTGCTTGCAGCTGCGGTTTGGTACTTTTACACGTGGTCAGGCAAAATCCAAAGAGACACGCTTACCGCGCACATTAGATCAAGTCTTTACCACCTGTAAGAGTAACAATGAGAAACGCCAATCTATTTCATATACATACAAGTTTGAGTCTATATAGTAAAATACACCGATTATTTAACAGATAAACTAATATAAAAAGTGACAATTGCTCAAACACGCTGCAGAGGTCTTTTTCTAGCCGCCTGTTTTCCTTTGAGTTAGACTTGATAGAGACATAGCAGTGGGCTGCCTGCGCGTCTGTGAATTTCATCAAGTCAAATGTAACAGCTCGTAAGACATTTAATAGCTGCTATATTAAAATAAAAAAGACCAATTTTGCCCCCGAAATGAAACAACTAAATGAAAAACGCAGTTCCGATCAGAGCGACGTGTCGGGGTTTGCGTGACTGAGCTGAATTAATAAAGCGCATAATGAAAAACCCACAAAATCTTGGGACCTTTAACGGTGACACGGCGTGTGTAACCGTTTTAGGAGCGGCTGCAAACATTTTACTCCTACTTGAGGTCACGCTGATGTGTTCTTTTTTTTAAATTGTGTGTGAGTTTATCGACCTGCGTGCTACAGAAAACGAGCCTGCACTCCCCTACCGCAACGATGTAGGTAACTCATTCTGGTGAATATCAACCGAAGCTGTTTAGGCTTATCCTCTTTAGTTACAAATGAGAAAATTAGAAATATGATTATAATTAAACAGTTAAGGTTTATTGCAATAATCTAACTTGAAGCTATAAATGTTAATAAATAGCAGGGAGACTCACAGGATTCAAGCCCTTCCATGTTATAGTGTCAGGACTTATCTACTAAGGAGTAATAAACGATTTGCTAAAGATTCCTTCCAGACATGATTTAACAGTCCAGTCGAAACATTGAGCTTAGAAAAACAATTTCAGTTTGTTACAAACTTTTAACTTTCAAATAAATGAGTCTTTTATGGGATACAGACAAGAATTAAAAGCTTCTGATAAAACCACAGTGTTAGATCTTATATATTGCACCTTTAAACTCAGACTTGGGATAAACACAGATAATATTTCCCTCTCTAATGTGAAAACTTTATTCTTTTATCAATGTGCCTACTTTTTAGTACATGTAGTTCATTATCTGGCCTAAGCTCATAAGTGAAGACATCAAAAAATGTGAAATGACCCTGACACACAGCATCTGCCTCACCTTTCGGGTTCTCACTAAAACTCCCAAGGTCCATGTCAAGGAAAGTCTGGGAAACGAGAAATGAGAACACGCAGTATGAAGGAATGACAAGAGCAGAAAATTAGTGAGAGACACGGGGAGAAGGAGGAGTACGGGTGAAGGTGAAGCAGAGGAGGTCCAAGGTGACAGTGACTGATCACCCACTTCATCACTTCATGCTCTTCTCCTCTTCTGCTTCTTTGGGGATTTTTTTTATTGCTCCACTGTTCCTCTTGGGGTGGGATGCTGTGCGCATTTGTGTGTTTATACTTTGATGATTCTCTCCCTGTTTCCAGCCTCCCACTACCTTTTCCCCAGTTTTCCCACTTTCTCTCCCACCCCCAGCCTCTCTCTCTCTCTCGCTTCTCTCCCCCTGTCTCTCTCTCTCTGGCTCTGGGTGATAAGCAGTAGCACTACTAATCAGGCTTGCCCTAAATTCACCCATGCCCTGTAGGATTAGCATGTGTGTGTGTGTCCGTGTGTGTGCGTTGGTTTAGAAGTTGCATACCGGCAGCATTCATCAGCTCTCACACGAGATGTGTGTACATAAAGCCCAGTGTATATGTGTATATATGTGTGTATGTGCAAGAAAGAGTGAGAGCCTGTATGAATGAGTCACTGAGTCAACACAACCCTGCTATTTTTATCTTACAGTAAGACTGTACTGCCTCATTACATAACTTAAGAATCTCTTAATATCACTGATCATTTATTACATAAAAATAAAAGGCCTAAAATAAAATGCCTGCCTATGGAAAGGTGAAAGAATGACCCTGATAGGGCTCGTGAAAATAAAAGAAATCCACGACCTCTCAGCCTCCTGACACACCTGTGGTATCAGTTTGAAAATCCTTATTCTTGTTCCTACTCTTCTCGCATTCACAAGATTTTTCGAAAACTTGACCTCTGACCTTGACTTTGAGGTCAACATAACTAAGATTCAAACTCATCCGAGACTTTTTAATAGATAGACCTATTTGTATGAATTAGTATGAATTTCAAAATCCTTTCTCGGCTGGTTTTCGAGTTATCGCATTTGTAAACTTAAGCATCTATGCTGCCCACCCAGGGGGGAGACACTAATACCTCGTCAGCCTTTTACAGCTGAGGGGTAACAAAAAAGTCTGGTCTTGTATTTAATATCAACCCCCACAATCATTAAATTCAGGAAGAAACGTGTCTGGAAACTTGCGTTACCGCATGACGCAGTAACATCATTCACACAAAGACAAGCTCACCTGCCTCACTGTGTTTATCTCTGGCCGGCGAACTCAGACTAAACAGTTAGAGACTCTCCAAAGCCAAAACAGAGCAGGAGCAGCCAAAATATCTGTCACACTACAACAGTTGCTCTGGATCCTTTTTGGCTCGTCAACCCCTTAAACTGAGACAACATGTACTTGTGAAGTCACATAATTACATGCAAATCAGGAGCAGTTCAGAGTTTCCTTCACAAACTGCTTCATCTAAAGGATTTGTAAAGGTCTGCGCGACAGTGCTGGTGTCATGCTGCTTTTGCTCCTTCTGACTTCGAATGCGTTGCTTGCTGCGCTGAAATGCAAGGCGCTGTATCGCTATCAGCTTAACCTCTTGTGTAAGGACTTAAAACAAAAGCAACATTTATATACAGACATCAATTATGTATTTAGTGTCTCATTTGCTCAAACCTTCAAAGATGCGTTAAACGGTAAATGCCGCTGCTGCATCAAACTCCTCTTCTCCTGAGAATTTGCAGATGGCGGAAAGCGTTTTTTTGTTTCTGATTGAATGAGCACACGGCTTATGTTATTTGTTCAGTTGAGTAATATTGCAGCTACAGATGATTTCCCATGAGTACGGAGAAAAACAACAACAGTGCTCTGAGAGAAAAGGCAAGAAATCAGTGTTAGAGAGACAGAGAGTGAGAAAGTGAGAGGGGTACGTGGACACAAGCCAAATACTGTGAGATTAAACAATCTGATCTTTACGCGTCCATGCACACAAACAGAAACCACCTGATGCATTTTGCTGGATTCTAGTATATATTGTGGCAGACAAAGATATACACACATTTATGCGCACACACACACACAGACACCAGTTGATACAGGCTGATTTGTACGCTCTGTGCATGTGTGTGTCTGTGCTACTGGAAAATCTGTGACCTGCTTGCATTTCTCCAGTAGTTCTTTCTGCTTTAATTCTTAGCTAGCTTTACCCGCCCTGCACACCACCACAACCCCACAGAGACCCCACACATTTCTCATTAGAGCTGCACAAACCACACAGCTGCAGCGAACATCAGCATACGATGGCACACTCACATACACACTCCCAAGTTACTGAGGCAGCAGCTGGTCAGTGTCACACGCGGGTCACCTTTGCAGCCTCCAGCCACATGTCATACTTTGAGTGAGGCTCCAACTGGCAGGCCTATAGAAAGTAAAACCACAAGCCCACACATGCACACACTGACCGTATCTACTGAATCGCTTCTAATCTGCTGCTTGCCGCTGACATGTTTAAAGATGACCCATTTAATAACCCTGCTTTCCACGTGGTGATCTGACGTCTGGAAACTGATACTAATACTCTGAAAAACCACAATCCACTAAAAAAACACCTTGTTTAAAATGGAAAAACCAAGGCTTATGGGTAAATGTGAACCTCACCACAAAGAGTAGGTGAAAATGACGTCTCATTGTAAAATATAGGACTATAAGACTGCTGAACAATAATGAGCAGTGAGTAAGAGTATGAGTGCTAACTGTGGAGACTCTAGTAAATAATTAACAGGCAGTTTCCTGTCCACTGCTGATAATGGCAATGTTAACATTCAGCTACATACACTCTCTGTGTGTTTTATAGCAAATTACCTCTCCCATATGCTCGGGTGACATGTGATTCTCCCATTTTCACTTCCTGGTTTGTAAAAAGATGACAAATTGATCAAAAATGGACAATAGCATGAAAAAAAAGAGGGGAAAGGGCGGTATGGCCTTTCATTTTTATGGTCTGAAAACAGCTTTTAGCAGCAAGCCAGCAGCATGTCCATTAGTGGACCAGATAGTAATAGAGGCTAATAGGGAAGGGAGACAGAGGTAATCAATAATAGATAGATCAGTTAGTTGCCTGTTGGCCTGGTTGGCTGAGAGGAGAGAAGTTTAGGACTCATCTTTTCAGTCTCTCATCACAACTAGTATCCATCATTATTCGCACTGCAGCCACTCTCCCAGCTTCTTTTTCTTCTATATCTTTAATAATGACATCATCATTGTTCAATGACAGTCCAGTGATCAAATTTAGGAAGATCTAGTGTCAGACATTCATATGTACAGAGGCAGCAGGCACTCATCCACTATGTTAACACAACACTGGTTCTAGGAAGGGGATTTTGTGTTTTTCGCCGCTAGCTTAGGTTCTCATTGAGGAAAGAGAAAGGTCTGATTGCATCAAACTGATTGCAGTCTGCAACATATCTGGTAGGAGTCACAAAATCCTACATGCTGCTCCTCTATCACATTTTGTCTCAGAAAGAGTTAAATAAAAATTAAAGTCAGGCAAAACACTGGGGGTTAGGAGTTATCAGGAGCGACCGGGAAGAGCGGTTTCTACCATAACAGCAATGATAATGACAAAGGCTAATTATAAAGAGACTTGTGACTGCTGAGCCAAGCAGTTTAACACACAGGGAGAGCCATGAAAAGCAGGCATGGAGTGATTAAATGGCAGTAAAAACACAGACAAACACACCAGTCGTCCTCATTAACATTAGTGGAAACCAGAAAAGGTTACAAAAAAAAAAAAAACTTCCACTGAGCCATTTGCGAAAGCCACTGCAACACATACACACCCACAGGTGACCCCACATCCTAGGTACCACAGCCTAACCCTTTAATCACACCAACATCTGTTTCCATGAACATTTGCATCACATGAAACCAACTTTATAAACCCAACATGAACCATCTTTTCCAGACAAATATTTTTTTAGGTGGTAGCTTTGCGGTTATGAGAAATATGAAACGGTTAGAGTGCTGATACTTCTTCTTCTCTCTAATGTGAGAAGCCAAATCAAATGAAGCAAAGTCCAATTTTCTTTTAATGTAAACGAAATGGTTTTTTTAAATGTTTCAGTTTTTTTGTTTGTTTTATTCTTTTAAGTCAAATCCATATATTATATGCACCAGCAAGGAGCCTGCACCCTCTAGTTTGAGGATCAGTTTGAGGGTTGAATGAAGTGGATTATTTGATCAATTTAAGAAAACACCAGCAAAATGTTGCAAAAGCACACAAAACACAGCAGAAGTTGAATAAAACACAATGAAAACTAAAAATGCAGCAAAGGTTCGCAAAACACGACCTCGCAAAACACAACGGAAGTGTTTTTGGGGAGACAATAATGTGACGGGCCATTGCAAAAGCAACCGCAAACGTGCATCTACAGTATTATAGGAATCATGTGACTGAAAGACACATCACCTGCATCTGTTTCTCCCTCACAAAGATGAACCACGTGTCACTTCTGCAGCTGTTTCTTCACTGTCTGCCCCAAAAACCTACTTTGTTAAACTACTGCGATATATAATTAAAGTAACCCTTTCTTTAAAACCTAAAAGATTGAAAATGACATATATTGACCCGACGTTGCCTCCAAAGCATCTATTTTGTTCATGATGTCTGGGTTCGGTCTATTCTTGGCACAGAACAAAGTGGACAGTGTGTCGAACTGAGTTTGGCCCCTGACACAGACCACGGATCAAAGCGACCAACATTTAACCACTAAGAAGTGACTAACCCTGAGGCTACGAGAGTGTTTGTTAGGGACATTGTGTCAATGCCAAAATGCTTAAAGCACTCAGTGCATTAAAGGTTCATGATCTGTGCTTTAGCTTGAATAAAATGCAAACTCAATAACCTTCAAAGGTCTATCGTGAAATATTTTCTAACCGCTGCCATCAATCTTTCTCTCATTTCCTCTCTTTGTCCGACCTTGGCCTTTCTCCAGGTACAGTAGTTAGTGCTCTTCATAGATCTGAGACTTTGCTGGCGCTCCCAGAGCAGCTCATCCTGAGGAGGATGCTCTCAGCAGCTCCCTCACCTCGCTTCTCCGCTCCTCTCCTTTTCAGTTTAAAGAACAATGGACACATTGTTGCCAAGACACAAGTGACTCTCTATGCCTCTCTGTCTCTCATTACCCAAATTGTCTCTTTCTCAACTATAAAGCCCGAGCTTTAACTTCACTCACTGAATAAACCACACGCGTTAAAACATACAAGCACACACACCTCACCATGTGGCTGTCAGTGTGTTTATATTCAAGGTTCCACTCTGGCAGTTCTCACCAGACAGTGACATAAACATGACACCCTTTGTGACCTATGACCCCTCGCTCTTTACAGTCTGATTCTCTCACATACTTTTAGCAGCACAACTGATAACACTTGAGATTCAGTATCGGTAGTATGTGAGTGTGTGTGCAGTGATAGGGGGGTTAACGGCCTTGGAACTGCACAGAAACCAGTCTCACACAACGAAAACATACAGAGATTCCCAAAACAGAGAGGAAGAATTAAATTTCCTGCTGGAAATACAGATTCCTGCTTCCCTGCCTTCTTCTTTCGCTCCCTATTTCCCTTCAACCCATCCTTCCCTCCGTACTTGGCTGCATTATCAAGGTCAGCTGGATCCCAGTTTGTTTTGATGCTCCTTCAAAATTGCATTTGCTAGCAGTTCGCTGCCTCGCTCCATCGCGGCTTGTGTGTGAGCAGTTTTAAAAGCTATTTAGCATACCACCAAATCACAGCAGGTGCTCCACAAGGGGGAGAAAGACAGAAAGCGAGAGGGAAACGAGGGGAAGAGACACAGGGGAATGTGAATAAATAAAGGTACTAAGTAGAGGGAACTAGAAAGGGGGTGGCGAGAGAAGAGAGTGGAAGAGAGGGAGAAAATGCAAGAAATTGGGAGATAAAGTGGGTATGATGAGCAAATACAAACAAGCCACCTGTAAATACCTTTGATTGCTCCTATATAAATTTTGGTAGCAACCCAATAAAAGTCATACTATAAACAGGCAGTCAATCACAAATGTGGTTCTGATGCATCAGAGTGTGGTTGTGGGGCGGAGCTTCACCCCACAGGCCCACGACTCTCTGAAAAGTATTCCTGAAAAAGTTTCTGGGGTGCAGATTACCGTGCCGAGGCCACTGCTCGACGCCACGGGTTATTCAGCAACAATGTTTAGGTATATAGCACATTGCACTTTAAGAAGACAATAAATGAGACACGGAGGAAAAACACCCAAATCCTTCCATTTGTGATACTCGCTTTGTTACTTTGTACTAAAACAGAGAACATCACGAGTTTCCTGCCATCTCCACTGGTTTCTTGGCAAGTTCCCAATGATGGATAGTCTCGACAATCCCACTGCATCAAGATATAGCCTCAGTAGTTTGGCACATAACCCACCACAAACAGCAAATTGCTGTTTTTACATTTCAGTTTTTGATCAAACCGCCTACACATGACGTGACATTGTTTACAGTACACAAAGCTACTGGCTGGCTTCAGCTACGCGTTTACCCTCACGGAGATTAGAATAGTCCACCTTCTCATCACCAACTCCAGGCAGGAGAACGACCCTGAACGTAAACGACTCCTTAAGTGTTTCTTTCCCGTGTGTGCTCCCGTTAGATGTGGGAAATTGAAAATAATCAATGTTCATTTAAAAGGCTTTACGGTAATGCTGCATGTAATGTCTGTAAAGCTTTGAGTGCCACAAATGTCGCTGATCACAGTTATCCAGGAAAAGTCACTATTCAGTGAAGTTCAGCACGTTTCCGTCCTAATTACTGCGATCCACAGAAACCATCACTCAAACTGACAAAGAAAATGTTTACATTTAAAGTTGAATATCAACTTCCTCAAACAGTGATCAAAGACCTGAACTGAAGGCATGATTTTGTGTTTAATTTCCACTGCTTGATGAGTATAGCCGATCGCTGCGTTTTCCGCTGTTACTGTGCACCCACTAAACAATTTACTCTTTCCCACTTAGTTCTGGATGATAACATAAACTGATTTGAATATCAATAAAAACTTGGATTTTGTGTATTTGTGTTGTGTTGCTTTGCCTACACATCTTTTTTTTTCTTTCTTTGTCATATTATCTTGTGAAGTTGAGAGAAATAAGAAAGCGCATATAGAGAGAGATGGAAACTGCAGGAGGAAAGACACAACACATGGTGTGAGGAAACTAAAGCAGATGTATTTCCTGAGTACTACTTGTACCGCCAGTGCTGCTGTGGTTTGTGTCTAAGGTAATATATAGCAGTAAAGGTCACTGGGTTAAGTGTTCTTGTGAAATGGATGTTGAGGTCCTCTGCGTGTCTGCAGAGCAGATATCGCTCGCTCTGCTGTAGGAAACTAAAAGAGCAGATGATGCGGCAAACATTGTGTATCTCTGCTGCTGCTATCGGGATTTTCTGGAAGATTTATCTATCTGGGAAAGACAAAAACGACACTAACAACAAACAATCTAAACTGCCTTTAGTTATCTGGGGAAATAATCACCACAGCTACCACCCAGATGATGGATGTCACAGGTGACAGCTATAATATGCCTGGTGACGAAATGTAAACGAACCATTGTAAGTTGTCTCGTGTAGCTCGGATGAAAAATGTGTTGCTAGATAAAATTGTCATCGTTTCCAGGAATTTAATCAGCATGTTTAATTTTCAATGGAGTTTTATGATCCCAGAGGTTATTAAAACTTAGATGCCTGTGATATAATCCCTCGGCTAAAGTACAAACATAAATTAAAAACTCATCCCGCATGGGTCAGAGACAAAAGCAAGACAAACACGGATTTAAGTCTGTGAGGGAATCAAATATTGCATGGGAATGAAGGCTGCACTGTGAATTCCCTGCCCCCAAATCATTGTCTACCCCGGATCTGTTATTGACTTGAATAACTTAAGAGCCACTCCTCATAGACATACAATCATGCATAAATAAAGCATGAGTTTAAAGAGATCAAGGCATGTGATTTTTTATTATTTTTAAGTGAACAAAAGATCAGTACAACCTCAAATATCTATCTATGCAGCAGACTTTACAATATTCGGTGACCGTCTGCCACGATCTGCATCGGCATAGCAACATGAAGAGGCATGCCGTGCTTCAGATCATCTATCTGCATCTGATGCTGTCTGATAACTGTCAGGTTATATTCACTGATAAATTCGTCCGTCACAAAGTGCAATAAATGTTAAGCAGATTTTCTTCAGATACACGCTGCTCCTGTTGCGCCACGAAGGAATTGCTAAGTTCATTTCAAGCATGCCGATCACATAAATGCCGATAATGTTTCGATATTTCTAGAAAGTCGAGTATATTAAGACATTTCCTGTTTACGGCATCGATATGAAAAAGAGAGCAGCTGGAGTTCTTGTGCTGTAGTTGGAGCGTAACTGACCACACCTGAATTTGATATGACAAGAACACTCAGCAACCCCTGACCTATCAGCGACCTATCAGGCGACACTTAACCTATCAGCTTCCTGGCTTCTGGGGTCACTTTAATGAAATTAGGTCACATCAATAAAAAGCTACAGACAAAAATATTGGATCTATAAGGGCATGAGTGGGCAGTAGTTTGTTTGTTGCGTGTACGTGCATCAGATAAATCTCTATCTCTAGATATCGTGTCACACAAACCACACAGTCATCGCTCTCTGTAAGCAGGCTGACGTGCAGGCCTGTCACATTGGCGGAAAACTAAACAACCTTCTCAAAAAAAATATTTAACTGTTTGTGGCTGACATCGCAATTGCTTTTTTTCAATAAACACATAATTTTCATGCTTTTTTTATGCTTTTAAGAGCAACAAATCATACTTTTGATGGGGCAAGGACTCATCAGCCAGCAAGGAATTGGGCAGCTTCTCACATGCTGCCAGCGTTCACCCATTTTCTCAGCTTGTCTCATTTTTTTTTTTGCATGAATCTAACTGCACAGTGAATAAAAATAGGAAGTCTAACACAAGGCCTAAATAAAAACTTCAAATAATAGCCCGACATAGGACTGCAAAGTCCAAAGTACAGTGATTTGACATGTGCAATCAGCACTTGTTCACACGTTCAGTACCTTGTCTGTGTGTGTCTGTGTGTGAGTGTGTTTGTGTTTTCTGGTTCAAGAAGATGGTTTGACACAGTAATGAAAATGGGACTCATTATCGTGGCAGTAATCTTAGACGAATGAGAAACCAGCTTACCCTTATACCGTACATAACACACGCACGCACAAACTCACACACAGAAGCTGTGCTAAATAAATGATACCTATTACATCCGCATGACTGAAGCTCCTGTGCTGATTCACTGCAGTGTCTATGACTGCACATATATAAACACAAGCAGGCTGTGTAACACGGGTTAAAACGCACACATTCTGCGTGCACCCATCGCTGACTTCCAACGAAGCATTAAACACAAAGTTTTGTGTTTTCCCGGGTTTCTGGTCTCCGTGTTAGTGGCAGTTAGAGTATTTAAATACAGGGGCGGTGGAGCGGGGCTGAAATCATGGAAGATTGTTTATTTAAAACTTTTGAAATGAAGCAGGACGAGGGGTGAGATGCAGTTCAGCCGGCTCAAGCGTGGCTGCAGGGCGTTCAGGGTCTGATTCCTGTGTGCGGATGAATGCTTTTAGCCTCCACATTTATTTTAATTAACAAAAAGGCAACATTTACGAAATGCTGCTACGACGGCTTCTGACACTTACAGGAAGCGAGCGATGGACTGAGTTACATGTGCCGTTTCCGTGCAGTGAATATCAAGTTTAGGTCGGGATTTATATTTCCCTGCAGGCGAAAAGCCACTAACACAGAGGTGCAGCTCACGTATACTCTCTTCCTCTTTGCAAAAAGATGCAGTGCAGTGTGAGTTGTAACTGTCAGTGTCCTCCTTCCGAACCTTTTCACTCATTTTGATTAGATGTCAACTTGAAATAGCCTCCAGCCTGAAATAAGGAAGGCGGGATCTCACAGGCACTTCAGGCTGTGAGGCAGAAGGGGACAACAAATCATTTGTGTGAACAAGTTTGTTTTCCTTTTCTTACTGTAGTAAAACTCAAGATGTGGACATTTACCAGACACGTAGGGTCTACCTGAACAATTCTACCGAGCTGCGCTGCTAGAACATCTCAACCTCTATCTATTTTTATGCTACGCGTTTCTACAGAGGAGATGCAGAAAAGAAATTTGGAAGACTTTTTAGAAACAGTGTTACTGTAAACTACAAATAGCTGTGAGCTGTTCTTTGAAAGGAAGTAGCTCTAACAGTGGCTGCTGTGGTTAATGCAGTCATAGGGTGTGAAATTCACCAAAATCATGCAGCTGCGGTGTGAAACTTTGCTTCACCACCAAATGAACACACGATATCTCATTTGTATTGATTCTGAATGAAAATAAGGTTATTAGTAAAAACTGTAGAGGTCGGTGATTCTGTGAATAAACAGGAAGATACTGTCTCTCTCTTTCTGCCCTTCACGTGATTAACGCTTGACCAGAAATCAATATCTTCCACTCCCACCTATGGATGCACAGAGAGAGCCAGGGGTTCGTCATTTACTGCCACTTGCTTTGCCGAAGCGCTTGGATAAATGTTTATAAGTTCACGCTAAAAATATGACTTTGAGCACTGGGGAATGGCACAGATACACTCTCAGGGCTGCGTCTGTTTTATCCCCCCACCTGATACTGATGGTGAAGCTAAAGAGACGATATAGTTGCCTGCAGGGTCAAGAAAATGATGGCGTGACATTTAGAAACCATCAGCTGTTAAGAGGATCTGAGAAAGATGCAAAAACGTTGCATTTATATAGTGTATTCACACACGCACACAAACACACACACAGCAATCATTATATGGATGGCGGGTTTTACCTCTGAAGCTTTATCCATAAAGAGCGATTTACCTCTTGGCTATTTCCCTCCCCCACACTCAGACCCTGCGTATGAGCTCATATCTTCTTCTGCACACTTGGCTTTTTCAATTATATATAAAGCATCTAAAAATGCGCTTCCCCCAAAATATTTGTGCTTATCGCACTGATAAAAACGAAAGAACTGCACACATTTCGCACAATTTATTAACAAACGGAGAATTCCCAGCAGCACTGGCTGCATGTTTTAAGGTCTGTGAATGTTTTATGAAGTTTGTAAGTGAACACGTACTTTAGAAAAGTTTCTCTTCTGTCCCCGGCTTACGAGCTGCTTGAACTAAACACTAACCCGCTGCACTCTCTCTGATTAAATCAAAATTCCTACTTGTGTATCTTTAAGTATTTTTACGTTGTTAAATCGTTTCAGCAAATAAAATATTTGCTCAATTTAGGGCTATGTATTATTTGACATTTTTATGCCAAATCTTCACAAAATTGCCTTTAGCATTTCATTTTGTAAGGGAGAAGCGAACAGAATCCAATTTAAAGCATATTACATTATGAAATAAATTATGACAATTTATCTGCGCTTGAGTTTGTTTTCGTGCTGTAGGTGTAAATCAGAAGATTGCAGCACACTGCACATTAATTATGAACGTACATACTTAGGAGACACGTAGCCGGAAGACCAGCTGAAAGCAGTCCAAAGGTCATAAAACCCACTTACGAACAGCTGGCGTTTGTAAGGTCTGAAGGCCTTACAAAAGCCAGCCAGTGGAAAAATGTGTTTTGTTTTAGCAGGTCTTATGTGCTGGTCTATTTCTAAGCTTCCTGCAGCGACAGAACTGCTACTGCATCGCTGCCAGATTCAGGTTGGATTCATTCACGAACAATGCCGACTTTAAGAGCGCTGTTGGGTTTGGGGTCAATTTGGTAAAAGGACTGGTTCTCATATTGCCCTTTTCTACTCTATTTGAGCACTAAAAGCGATTTATACAATTTCCAATTTTTCTGCCTAAGTCCTTTTTATCTAACATTCACGTACGTTCATACTCCAATGGATGGATCGGAGAGCAACTTGGGTTTAGTATCTTGCCCGAGGATATTTGAGATGCAGATTGGAGCAGCGAGGGATTGAACCACCGACCTTCCAATTAGTAGATGGCCTGATCTACCGTCTGAGATAGAGAAAGCCACAATGTCACCAGTCTGTGGTTTCAGACTGATCATCCTCACAGTAACGTTGGTGTCACATCACTCTGATGTTACCTGTACTTTACACAGTTAGCTGAATTACATAAATCAAATACGTAAGCTTTTTCATTTCTTCTTATTTTCTTATTTGCTGTGGTTTCTTCGGGGAGGAAGAAGGCCAGGAGGTCCTGCTGAGGTCCTGCTGACAATGCTCTAACCATCGTGCCGCTGCTGCTGCAGACAATATGAGCTTTTTTCATGCACAATTTTCTCATTGTACATTTATCATGGAGCCGTAGTTTGCTTCTATTACATACACTGCTGATGCTACAAAGATGGGTTTTACTTTAATGGACTTCAATAAATGTCACTGTAATCCTGACACATACTGATTGGCTGCATCACACACACTAACTAACAACAATAGACACTTGAAAACTGTGTGTAGACATTAATCATGTCAGTAGGGTTGCCTTCATCCATTTATCTACCCCCTCTCATACACACACACATGCATGCAGTGACAAATTGCTGACATGGGTACGATATCACCAAGTCTGGAGATGGGAGTCCCATGAGTCCAGCCCCTTAACCTGATTCCATGTATCTCATTCTCTTTCTTCCTCTTCATGCATCCATACAACATGAGGACGTGCTTGCGTGTGCGCCTGCGTGAGTCTTCTTGACCAGGGGTCTAAAAGTCATTTCCCACGATGCCCTGTATGCAGCTTCAGCGTTCTCTGTGATGTCATCGTCACTCTGGGCGACAAGGGGAAATAAAGAGGCGGGGCTTTCCTTCCTGACACCATCTCCAATACAATGGAGACGCACACTGTGTCGGGTAGTGCAGGAAAAGCTCTTGGATTGGTTTATGCAAACCGTGTCTATGTAAATGGCTGTGTTTTATGAACTCCGCTCTTCTGGTCATGCTTCAAGGAGGAGTCACAAATGCAAACAAAGAAACACAACAAGGTCTGCGGGAGGTAGTCGGTTCCATGTGCAACAGGAAGTGGAACTACAGCTAAAGACCAGGTATGCCCGTGCTACAGAAATGAGCCAGAAAGCAGAAGTTTAAGATAATGGTTCACTGTACCATGAATCCTGTGAGTCTGCTCAACAAAAATAACCAAAACCAAGATGAGGTGATGACTGCAGCTACCACACTGTGTGACTGACAATTTGTTGTAGTAGGAGTAGTAGTATATGATGGAAATAATGCAAAAAAAAAAAAAGGTGAAACTAAATTCAGGCTGGTATTTTTTAAATCTTTGGCAATTACTTTAGAGGAAGACGACAATGGACAATGACTAGCAAACAGGTCTGATTACTCTCTTAGCTTCTCTTGAAATTAACTGGATCCAAAGTACATTTCACCGACTGGAAACAGGAAGCAGGAAGTTTTTTGTGTTGTAAGAAGATGCTAGCAGGTCCAGTTACACAAATATACAGTCAAAATCTACCAGGCAAAGAGAGCGTGAGTGTGTAAAAGAACAAATGTAGTATAAACGAGCTACGAATGCGAGAACAGAGTTTACAATGAAAATATGTATTTTTAAAATCCCACTTTTTTAAACCATTTTTAGACCATTTTGTAGTCAAAACAAACACATAAGAAAAATAGACACAAGCATGATCACAAAGAGAACACGTACATATATGCTGCACTGTACACTTGGCTTCAGGCTATTATGGAGAACCCATATCCCCAGGTACTATCCGCCCCCGCACTCTTTCCTGCCAGTCACACAAACATGCAGGACCTGTTCTACAACTCCACTAAAGCATGCGCGTGTATCCGCGTGCACGTATGCTGTGAAAGACTAAAATTGGGTCAGGTTGAGGGGGGGTCAATCATCAGCCACAACATGCCAGCTTTTCGTAGTGCCAAGAAACAAGATGAGGAAGGAAGAGAAAGAAGGAGACAGATATTTTCTGGATACAGTCGCAATATACAGGCAGCTGGAGACGGTAGGTGCATTAGGTTGAGCCTTTTCCTGGAATGCTGCTTTTACAGTGCCAACATCCTCACTGTGTTTCCTCCCAACAGCCCACCATAAAACATATTGCAGGACCTATTTTTTTAAGCCATTCACCTCAATGACCTCTACTCAAATTCTTGGATTTGGATATTTAAGATTTGTTATAACTTTGGACATTTACATTTATAACACAGCAACACAAAATTTAAAAATGTTGGCTTCAATGTGAATAGATATTTGGGATTCAGGTACTTGTTTTACTTTATTTGCAAGCAATGGTTAGCGCTGCTGTCCCAAAGTGCTGGGTAGGATTAAGGTTAGGCTTAGCACATATGATGACTTTGACAGAGGGTAAAAAGGCTCTGCTTATACTCTAATTCTGCCCGCTTGCAATTGATGTGACTTTTTTTTAATAAAACTGGCGTATACCAATTCAAGCAGTACCTAATGCTCATGAGGCTCAGTGTTATTGGTTCAAAGCAACTATTATTTATCAAAATAGCTTTGACACTCTCAAATGGTTCAAGTACAAACCGTGTGCAATCTTTTTTTTTTTATTTAGTGGCATTTCTTTTGGAAACACTGTTGTGTACTTGAAGCGGACACAGTTAAATCCTCAAAATATTAAATAAGCTCCTTCAAAATCTATTAAAGTATATTAATGATCTGCTAATCTTGCCTTTGGTCTGATGAGTCTGCACCTCTTTGTTAGCTCAAAGGACTGTGAGTCAGCACAGTATAGTATCACCACACAGGTGATATATGTTCTTTTCAGCTGCTTTTTGCCCAAATGACAAAAACCCTACCACTAAAACTCCAGATGAGTTAAAGAGACTCACTAAATTGCAGGTGGGTAAAAAAGATGAAGAAGCTGCCAGGACTGTATAAAGTATTGAAAGGATAAATCTCAAAACTTTTGCTTTTGCCTGAGGAGACCCTGTGCTGCTCAGAAAACACACACTCTGGAGAGCTGCTGTGTCATTATGTAATCAGCACTAAAGATCAGTCATTCGTGTACAAGGACAGTGTGTGCAATCAAACACACACACACACAACAAAATGTGTTTGTTACAATCCACATACAGAGCGTGCACTACGTGTGTGTTTCTGTGTCATTCATGCATGCACACACACGGCAGTAAAAATGGAATTGGACAGCACCAGCTTCCAGTGCACATATAACTGATGCTGACCTTCCAAACAGAGATAGCAGTTCCTCTCATCAGAGCAAACCAAAATAAATCCCTCCCTGCTTTCTTAAAGTTAAATCACCGTCTCTTTGGGGGGAGGAGGGGGGTTTTTTTTGGCTTCCCCACAGTGTGACTTTCCCCTCGGCCACCTCACTCTGTCAGGGCCGGCTCCATCCACTGTGTAAGCCAGCAGGGGTGGTCGCTCTCATCTAATAAGCCCCTGTCACACAGATTAATGCCCGGTGATGATAAATCTCCCCCCCGGATCGGCTCGGACCAACTCTCCGCCTGATTAAACCCAAAGGGAGAGACAGAGCGGGTTACACAGTGTGATATGGAGAGACAGACAGGGAAAGGAAAAAACTCCTCCTTTTATCTCTCCTCCTCTCAGGCTGCCATCAGTCTACAGGACATGACAGCTCGTCTTGACTTCCTGCCCTTGTGTCTCATCTTTCTCCTCTCCTTCCATCCACTTTCATTTTCTCCCAGTGATGAGAAAATTTCCTTGTAGCTTCTCTATCTCTCCTCCTATTTTTTCTCTCACTCTGATCCCTCTATCTCTGGTTGTGCCCAGAGATAGAGGAATGATCTATTCCACTGACTTGATCCAAATTTTACTTAAAAAATACTATCCTCCCTTTCTCTCGTTCTTACTTTCATTTCCTGCCCGTCTGTCCTCTCTCCAGTTTTTTCTCCCTTTTTATCCTCTCTCAAACAGGACACTAATCCTAGAAACACCTCACTTCATCCTTTTTACATCGTGCTCACACTCCTGGATGATATAGTTCTAATTCTTCCGTAAGGATTCCTTTCATCCTTGTTGTGTATTCCAATGCACAGAATACAATGAGCCCATATCAAAATCTAGTTATTGAATTGTTCATTATTACAGATGAAACTAACCCACAGGTAATTCCTCTGCCAAAAACAAAATTGAAAGGAACTGCAACATGTGGTGAACTTATGGTCCTCTGAAGCCATAAATTGTAAGGATAGGATAATGAGACATTACATACTGCCTGGATTACGGCACCAGTGCAATTCCCCATGCAACAAGTACAATATCGCATTTGAATATCAACATCTCAAATAAAACGAGCAATTTTAATGTCAAGAAACTTCATGTTGTGTCCAACTAATTTACACTGTATTTAGGCCTATATAATGAAAATGTAAGATATTGATTCAAGGTCAGAAAATGTAATGAAATACACATTTTTACAATACAAATCTAATGCTAAGTATGGTACAAGACATTTTTGTACTGTATGTATTGTTGTAAGCATTAATAGCAGTTAAGCAAAGCAGATTTGGCTAAGTAAAGCTAGCCATCTTCATAGCTCAATGACCTCTTCTAGCTAGCCCGCTAGCTAGAAGGTTAGCTTCTAACCTTCTAGCTAGCGGGCTAGCTAGAAGCTAATCTTCTGTCAAAATGGATTCAGTTGGTTTGTGATAACAAATAGCAGGTTGTCAGCTTTGCTGCTATAGACCGAAATCAAGCAAGTTTAATATTAGCAGACAAACCAAGTCAGATCATATCATTAGGTTGTCCAACGCTATGAGGGTTGACCAAGCATGTGTTTTGCAAAGCTCTAACCAACAGCTAAAAGCTAGTAAGATTTACTGAGTCTAGCCTATTGCTTGGTCACCTGGTCCTCTTCGATTTCATATGCTAATGTTATTATTTCTATTTCATGATAATAGCCTTATACTGAGATAGATTATTACCTAATTTTATATATATAACATAGAACTATAACATGTACATGTTTTTCCCAGAAAGGACATTCAGAAAGATATTCTTGGACGTTTAAATTATTTTGATGCTGCTATTTGAAAAAGAAAACAGTTGCATAATGTTGTTTTAAGCATCACTAAAATATTAAAACCTTAGTAGTAATGTAACACCAACCGATTTTAAAAGTACAGCAGAATATTGGTTTGCAGTTCAAAGAAAAGATTTTTGAACAGCAGTGACAACAAGATGGATCTATTTTAACCGTATATACCCCCTGCTTTCATAATCACCAAAAGGCCTCAAATCCACTTTTTTCACTGCAGCAGCTTCACACCATCAAATCCCTGTTTACCCTGTTTTTTGGGGACTTCTGTTTGAGCAGTGCAAACACTGCATAAGACAACAACATTGACAGATTGTGTGTGACCTAAAAGAACAAAAAACAAACAAACAATGGAGCTGCACCACCCAGTCTCGGTCAATTCATTTACCGCACATGCAGGCATGCATTCGTGTGGTTGCACCTGTATGTGCACACCTGGAGGGAGGAGCTTTACACAAAGGGAAGAAGGAAACAATGTGAAAAATAAAATTTAAAAAAGGTCTTCAAAGTGGTGCGACTCTCTGTCAGCTTGTGTGCATGTGTGTGTTTGTGCACATGCAAGTCTACATAAACTGCATAAGCAGCATGTTTGCAAGTGTAAATACATGAATATTCTCTATGTGTGTGTGTGGAAGAGAGAGAGAGGTTAAATTTGGTCAGTTTGCTCCAGGACAAGCAAGATTAATGAACCTTAGCTCATTCCTGGCAAATGCTACGATCGCTCTGTATGTGTGTGAGTGTGTGTTTGTGTGTTTGACCTAACAAGGAAATCTTTGTCTGTGTAATGGCTTTTAGCTCCCCTGGAACCTGCTAATCAGCATGTGCATGTGTGCAAATACAAAAAAGGAGGATACCAAACTGTATTTTTAAAAAGTGGAAATTGATGACATCGTTTTGACACCTATAAATATTCTGGGCCTTATGCTCTGATAAGGATGTGGGTTAGTTGCATGCGTCTGACATGAAGCATGTGTGTGGCTGTGTTCCTCTCTTATTTATTTTCATAACATTAGCTGTGCAAATTTTTGACATGTTTATCAGTGTTTGATGGCTTAAAGTCCAGCAATGGAGCACTGAACAGTCTGCAATGAGTCAGCTGGCTTAGGAACAAGCAATGAGCTAGCCAACATCCATACACACGTATGCACCGATAAGAAAAGATATATACAAAAAACACATGAGCATTGATTATTTTGTCGATTCAGAGGGGAAAAATACATGATGCATACCACATACACAGAAAAAGGTCAGAGTTATATGCATTCAGGTGTCCATTGTTAGGGCTATTAGCTCATCGCACAGTAGCATGCAACAAATGCTCTATATTTAATATAGAGCAAGTATGATTCTTATGCAGGCATATACACAAATACCCACTTCACCAACCAATT